>NC_070600.1:26009421-26041921 GCF_027409825.1 Scomber japonicus | reverse complement strand
CTGCTTATTATTATATTATTGTTATCATTACTATTATTACTGTTATCATTATATTATTATCTCACTGTCTTTATTAGATCTCATGTCAATCAGCAGTTTTAGATTTTTATTATTGATCACTGATTATTGTTTTCTCAGTTTTTAGTTTTATCTGTAAATAAAATTATGAAAAATGCTTTTAATAAATTTAAAGTGACGTCAAACGTGTCAAAGATCTTCAGTTTACTGTCAGAGGAAAAGAAAGCAGGAAATATTATATTTATATATATTATTTCTTCATGTTTTTATTCAGACTGTAAATGTTGAACTCTTCACTGCACATCCTCCTCTTCCTCCTCTTCATTTGTGATGTGAACTCAGTAAATAAATTCAATCAGATACCAAAACATCTTTTTATTCAGACTTTTTTCTTTTCAAACATCCTGAAACAAACAGCGAGGCTTCAGCTGAGACTCCGTTCAGACTCTTTCTGTCTGAAACATCAAACTAATAAATCACACCAGGAGAAAGTGACATTCATCTCAGATTATTGGTCAAAACTCTGAGCCAAAATAAAACTTCAAGAAAATAACAAGTCAGAATTATGAATAAAGAGAAACCTGGTCACAGCAGATGGAGAGTCATAATTCTATTTAAATGTCATTTCTGAGGATAAACTCAACATTTCATCAAATAAAGTTCACCTGGATTCAATTTAATCAGCTTTACATCTTAAATATACTGGATTCCTAAAGTTAGACTTGAAAGGAGAAAAATGTCTGAATTCAGTTTATAAAGATAAAAGTTAATAAAATAAAAACAAAGCTGGACTTTAGATTAAAGTCAGGATTATTACATTAAGTCAAACTTGTGGTTTTAAATTCATAAGAAAAAAAATCTAAAAATAAACTTTAATTTGGATTAAAAAAAGAAATGTATTAAATAATGTTGAGATTTTTAAAAGTCTAGTCCAAATGTTTTTTTTAAACTTTGAATTTTATGATGATCTTTTTATTTTGACTTTGTATTGAAATGTTTTCATATTATTACTTTTTACTTTTTATTGATTGTAGATTTTAAAACATTAGAGTCTTAATCAGTAAATGTAGTATTTCAGGTTAAGAGTTGATAATAAGTTGTTTCCTGTTTATTTTTATGAGCATTAATGTTCTTATTTGTAATGATGATGGAGTATACTATGAGAAGTTATAAGTGTAATGCCTATATGTATATCTTTAATGGGCTAGGCAGAATGTATTTACCTTTAGTTAAAGACCACTGATGGGTTGTTTTTAGGGCTGTCAGCGTTAACACGTTAATCGTGATTAGATTAATGCAATCCATAACGCGTTATTTTTTTAAAATCTCATTTTAATGTTGCAAGCCTTTTTGTCCCTTCTACTCCCTCCGGTAGACGGCTCCTCTAGCTGTAGCGCTATGCTTTGAAGTGGCCTCCTGCAGTAAACCTACCGCGCTGATGGAAAGTAAGAGAGCTACTGGACTTTTGAACGGCTTGTTTAACTTTAAAACACTTCCAGACGCTTCAGTTGACAAGTCAAAAGTAAAATGCAACCTGTGTCAAACAGAGTTTAACTACCACCGGAGTACGTGGAGTTTGAGTTAGCACCTCCACGCTAAACACCCACGTGCAGCCAAGCCAGTCTCAGCTCCACCAAAGGACCATTTTGGAGTGTGGGAGTCGCAGCAGAGCCGTGATTGATTCCCAGTTAAGACACTCTGGTAAGAAATGCTTTACATTATGGGCTTAAAACTGCCTTCAAATGGAAAATAACAGGATTTTAAACATGCAATTCATAATGCCATTAATCGTGATTAACTATGGAAACTCTGCGATTAATCTCGGTTAGAAAAATTAATCGTTTGACAGCCCTAATTGTTTTTAATATCTAATGGACTTAAGTTTGGTAAGCATATTTACTCTTTGATGGTTTTAAGATGACTTGATGTGTTTAGTTATTAATATTGACTGTTTTCATTGTTTCTGTAGTTTATGCCTTTATGAAAGTTGATGTTTAGAGATTAAAGAGATAAAAATGGGGTCGGTTTATTATTTTAATATTGTGGAAGTCAGGTTATTGTTTTTTCCTTGTTGTGGTTATTTGGCTGTAATCATATAAACTGATATGTTTGACCAATCACAGATCATTTCTTTGTTCCTTCAGAAACTAGAATAGATTAGATGAGTTGTTTGCTCATGAAGACGAGCTGATGTCACTCTGTGTGTTCTGTCTCCTTATTCAACAATAAAACATTTTAATCTTCAACCCAGCAGTGTTTAGTGTGTTTAGTGTTTTCAGACCGTCGCCATGACAACATTACTCCATTTCTATCATCACTTCACTGGTTAGCTGTTTGTTTTAGGACTGATTGTGTTTTCCTTTTAAAGGTTTGTTTTTGGGAGTGTTTGCCTGTATTTCCCAGTGCAGGGCATAGAGGGCGCCAGAGAGGGAACAAACTGCAGCAAAGGTCTCTGCTGGAATCGAACCAGCGACGCTGCCTTTATGTGGCACGCTCACTAACCACTCAGCTGTCAAGGTGCTCCCAGGTTTGCTTCATTTTGGTCATTCTTTTTAAATAAACTTCATTTGTTGAACCTGAATTCAGGTCGGTGCTTTTTATGTTGCTGCTTAAAGGTTCAACCTTCTGTTTTTGTGGCTTGATGACTTTTAAAGCTCCAGATGACTTTTCAGAGTCTCAGTGTGTAAATATTAAAGTTATCCAGCTTTAATATGCAGAAATATGATGTTAAAATGAACCGTTTATATCTCATAACGATATTTAACAAGTTATTTACATTAAGCTGTAAGTAAACACTGCTCAGCCAATCAGCTGTCTTTAAAAATGGTGAGATCATGTGATCCAGCCCTATCCAATCACATCCTTTCCATCTACTTTTCTACATTAGTGCAGCATCTTGCATGTATTGTACAACAGTGCACACAGCGATAATGATGCAAACGGACACAACTTGTGTTGCGTCCGCTAGGTCACGGGTGAGTAAGTGGGAGTCACAGGTGATTAACGGTGACGTCACACAGGTGAACAAGAGGGAGGTTCGCTGTTCACTTACCTGATTGAAGCGCGGGCCAGTAAACAGGTGAAACGTAGACAAGTAATGAACGAGCACGGGCTATAAGCGGGAGCGAGCACTAGTTTTGGCATGTTGTCTCGTCAGGAGAGATGCGCCACCGGTAAGCTGCTGTTTCCATTCATTGAGCTGCGGTTTAAGTTTGTTTGCTTGTGCTGAGCTGTCGCGTGCGTGTATGTGCTGATTTATATGCTTGATAACTTACTTTGGTCACATTGATAAACATTGTCTGCGGTCCAATGTCTAACGTTGCCGGATTGATGGTATCCGTGGCTAATGTTTGAATTGTAGCGCTTTCACGGTCACATGAGTTTACTTCCTGTTTTGCGGTGCTGGTTGGGTGACGTAGTTACTTGTAATTGACTGTCTTCCTGCTCGCAATGCAGGATGGGTAATGTAGTCAATCGCTTTACACTTATAATGAATTACTATGCTCAGCTTTACTACTTAAAACTACACTCACTGGTTTGCATTTAGGCCAGCACTTTGGGCTATTAGTTTAATGTGCAATATTAGTGATGCAATGTGGCTCGTGTGTTGCAATGTAATGTTTAATGTGTTGTGCTTGTCATTCAATTTAAACATTAATTATATTATGGTATTTATACTGCTTAATAATACTGACTATTGACGTTTCTGGATATATATATTTATATGAATTCATACAGTAGGTCTATATTTATATTTGTGTGTCTTTATATGGATATTTATATTTGTGCATTCAGAATTTATGGTATTATGAATATATGGCTGTCAATATTGTTGTTTATATCATAGCCTTTCTATTCTATAGGTTTATAACCTGCTATCTGCTATCAGCTATTTGTGGCTACTAATTGTGGATTAAACAACTCTATGGAAAATCAATCAAAGCAAATAAAAAAACCACAACGAGTTATAACAACGTGTCCTCTCCTGATGCCCCGTTCGGTGGGGAGAATCTTAAAGAACCGAACAACTTGATTAAAAACATGAAATGTATCTTATCCACTGTCCAACTCATCTCCAGCTGAACCTCCTGTTGACTTATGTGTCCTTACAGCTCTTTGAAATCTATCTGTGCCATCAGCAGTTTAAACACATCAATCATTCAATAAATAAAGCCTCCATTAGTTTTTCTCTAACTTCACACTGAGTGGAGGGAAATGAATTAGATAAATATGGAGCCTGGTCTTTGCTGTCAGTGCTCTGGATCAACCTGTTTGATAAGTCAGTCAATCAATCTTTATTTGTATAGCGCCAAATCACAACAGAGTTATCTCAAGGCACTTTCCACATAGAGCAGGTTCTAAACCAAACTCTTCAGGTTTTAACTTTAAAGAGACCCAACATTCCCACATGAGCAACAGTGGCACTCAGAAGTGGGCGGCCATCTGCCTCGACCGGTTGGGGTTGAGAGGAGAGAGAGGAAGGAGAGGAGAGAGAGGAAGGAGAGGAGAGAGAGGAAGGAGAGGAAGGAAAGGAGAGAGAGGAAGGAGAGGAGAGAGAGGAAGGAGAGGAGAGAGAGGAAGGAGAGGAGAGAGAGGAAGGAGAGGAGAGAGAGGAAGGAGAGGAGAGAAAGGAAGGAGAGGAGAGAGAGGAAGGAGAGGAGAGAGAGGAAGGAGAGGAGAGAGAGGAAGGAGAGGAGAGAGAGGAAGGAGAGGAGAGAGAGGAAGGAGAGGAGAGAGAGGAATGAGAGGAGAGAAAGGAAGGAGGGGGGAGAGAGAGGAAGGAGGGGAGAGAGAGGAAGGAGAGGAGAGAGGAAGGAAGGAGAGGAGAGAGGAAGGAGGGGGGAGAGAGAGGAAGGAGGGGAGAGAGAGGAAGGAGAGGAGAGGAGAGAGAGGAAGGAGAGGAGAGAGAGGAAGGAAGGAGAAGAGAGAGGAAGGAAGGAGGAGAGAGAGGAAGGAAGGAGGAGAGAGAGGAAGGAAGGAGGAGAGAGAGGAAGGAAGGAGGAGAGAGAGGAAGGAAGGAGGAGAGAGAGGAAGGAAGGAGGAGAGAGAGGAAGGAGAGAGAGGAAGGAAGGAGGAGAGAGAGGAAGGAAGGAGGGGAGAGAGGAAGGAGGGGAGAGAGGAAGGAGAGGAGAGACGAAGAGGAGGAGAGGAGAGAGAGGAAGGAGAGGAGAGAGAGGAAGGAGAGGGGAAGGAGAGGAGAGAAAGGAAGGAGAGGAAGGAGAGGAGAGAGGGAGAGGAAGGAGAGGAGAGAGAGAGAGAGGAAGGAGAGGAGAGAGAGAGAGGAAGGAGAGGAGAGAGAGAGGAAGGAGAGGAGAGAGAGAGGAAGGAGAGGAGAGAGAGGAAGGAGAGGAGAGAGAGGAAGGAGGGGAGAGAGAGAGGAAGGAGGGGAGAGAGAGAGGAAGGAGGGGAGAGAGAGAGGAAGGAGGGGAGAGAGAGAGGAAGGAGAGGAGAGAGAGGAAGGAGAGGAGAGAGAGGAAGGAGAGGAGAGAGAGGAAGGAGAGGAGAGAGAGGAAGGAGAGGAGAGAAAGGAAGGAGAGGAGAGAGAGGAAGGAGAGGAGAGAGAGGAAGGAGAGGAGAGAGAGGAGAGAGAGGAAGGAGAGGAGAGAGAGGAAGGAGAGGAGAGAGAGGAAGGAGAGGAGAGAGAGGGAGGAGAGAGAGGAATGAGAGGAGAGAAAGGAAGGAGGGGGGAGAGAGAGGAAGGAGGGGAGAGAGAGGAAGGAGAGGAGAGAGGAAGGAAGGAGAGGAGAGAGGAAGGAGGGGAGAGGAGAGAGAGGAAGGAGAGGAGAGAGAGGAAGGAGAGGAGAGAGAGGAAGGAAGGAGGAGAGAGAGGAAGGAGGAGAGAGAGGAAGGAAGGAGGGGAGAGAGGAAGGAGAGGAGAGAGAGAGGAAGGAAGGAGGGGAGAGAGGAAGGAGAGGAGAGACGAAGAGGAGGAGAGGAGAGAGAGGAAGGAGAGGAGAGAGAGGAAGGAGAGGGGAAGGAGAGGAGAGAAAGGAAGGAGAGGAAGGAGAGGAGAGAAAGGAAGGAGAGGAAGGAGAGGAGAGAGAGAGAGGAAGGAGAGGAGAGAGAGAGGAAGGAGAGGAGAGAGAGAGGAAGGAGAGGAGAGAGAGAGAGGAGGAGAGGAGAGAGAGAGGAAGGAGAGGAGAGAGAGAGGAAGGAGAGGAGAGAGAGAGGAAGGAGAGGAGAGAGAGAGGAAGGAGAGGAGAGAGAGAGAGGAGAGAGGAGAGAGAGAGGAGAGAGAGAGGAAGGAGAGGAGAGAGAGAGGAGAGAGGAAGGAGAGGAGAGAGAGAGGAGAGAGGAAGGAGAGAGAGGAGAGAGAGAGGAGAGAGGAAGGAGAGAAGAGAGAGAGAGAGAGGAAGGAGAGGAGAGAGAGAGGAGAGAGGAAGGAGAGGAGAGAGAGAGAGAGAGGAGAGAGGAAGGAGAGGAGAGAGAGAGAGAGGAGAGAGGAAGGAGAGGAGAGAGAGAGAGAGGAGAGAGGAAGGAGAGGAGAGAGAGAGAGAGGAGAGAGGAAGGAGAGGAGAGAGAGAGAGAGAGAGAGGAAGGAGAGGAGAGAGAGAGAGAGGAGAGAGGAAGGAGAGGAGAGAGAGAGAGAGGAAGGAGAGGAGAGAGAGAGGAGAGAGGAAGGAGAGGAGAGAGAGAGGAAGGAGAGGAGAGAGAGAGGAGAGAGGAAGGAGAGGAGAGAGAGAGGAGAGAGGAAGGAGAGGAGAGAGGAAGGAGAGGGAGAGGAAGGAGAGGAGAGAGAGAGGAGAGAGGAAGGAGAGGAGAGAGAGAGGAGAGAGGAAGGAGAGGAGAGAGAGAGGAGAGAGGAAGGAGAGGAGAGAGAGAGGAGAGAGGAAGGAGAGGAGAGAGAGAGAGAGGAGAGAGGAAGGAGAGGAGAGAGAGAGGAGAGAGGAAGGAGAGGAGAGAGAGAGGAGAGAGGAAGGAGAGGAGAGAGAGAGGAGAGAGGAAGGAGAGGAGAGAGAGAGAGGAGAGAGGAAGGAGAGGAGAGAGAGAGAGGAGAGAGGAAGGAGAGGAGAGAGAGGAAGGAGAGGAAGGAGAGGAGAGAGAGGAAGGAGAGGAAGGAGAGGAGAGAGAGGAAGGAGAGGAAGGAGAGGAGAGAGAGGAAGGAGAGAGAGGAAGGAGAGGAGAGAGAGGAAGGAGAGAGAGGAAGGAGAGAGAGGAAGGAGGGGAGAGAGAGGAAGGAGAGGAGAGAGAGAGGAGAGAGGAAGGAGAGGAGAGAGAAGCACATTGAAGGTCCGGGACTGGAATCTGTCATCCGGACGTCTCCAGGCCCAGATTACCTGTGAGACCAGAAAGCACAGACCAGAAAGCACAGACCAGAAAGCACAGACAACTCCGGGGAAGAAGTTTAGCTTATTGATGCATTAATAGAACATGAATGTTAATGGAGTCTTTATCTTCCTGTTGCATGGTTAAACCTGAAGGGGGCGGTGTTGGTCCTGCTTTCTGCTGCTTGGTCTCTCTGACTCTACCTGACACTTCATGTTTTTAGGAAGAAGCACCTGAGAGTTATTTACAATCATCTGAGAGGATTTGAGGAGGAGTGGGAGGAATCCTCATTCTCTCTCTGGCCGCTGCCTCAAACACTGAACTGGGAACATTTTATTATTTTTTCTTCCCTTTTTTCAACAGCATGTTTTTGAAATGTAGTTTCAGTCACCAAAGAAACATTTTGGGCGTATCCAAATCCACTTCTGCTATTTTAACGGCGGAAAAACTGTAAAAGCTTTTGCTGTGAAGAAAGTTGGTTGATGAAAAGAAAGAATATGGAGGTGTGTGTAGTTCTAACCAGTGTGTAGAGGTGTGTGTAGTTCTAACCAGTGTGTAGAGGTGTGTGTAGTTATAACCAGTGTGTAGAGGTGTGTGTAGAGGTGTGTGTAGTTATAACCAGTGTGTAGAGGTGTGTGTAGTTATAACCAGTGTGTAGAGGTGTGTGTAGTTATAACCAGTGTGTAGAGGTGTGTGTAGAGGTGTGTGTAGTTATAACCAGTGTGTAGAGGTGTGTGTAGTTACAACCAGTGTGTAGAGGTGTGTGTAGAGGTGTGTGTAGTTATAACCAGTGTGTAGAGGTGTGTGTGTGTAGTTATAACCAGTGTGTAGAGGTGTGTGTGTGTGTAGTTATAACCAGTGTGTAGAGGTGTGTGTGTGTGTGTGTAGTTATAACCAGTGTGTAGAGGTGTGTGTGTGTGTAGTTATAACCAGTGTGTAGAGGTGTGTGTGTGTGTGTGTAGTTATAACCAGTGTGTAGAGGTGTGTGTGTGTGTGTAGTTATAACCAGTGTGTAGAGGTGTGTAGTTATAACCAGTGTGTAGAGGTGTGTGTGTGTGTGTGTAGTTATAACCAGTGTGTAGAGGTGTGTGTAGTTATATCCAGTGTGTAGAGGTGTGTGTAGTTATAGCCAGTGTGTAGAGGTGTGTGTAGTTATAGCCAGTGTGTAGAGGTGTGTGTAGTTCTAACCAGTGTGTAGAGGTGTGTGTAGTTATAACCAGTGTGTAGAGGTGTGTGTAGTTATAACCGGTGTGTAGAGGTGTGTGTAGTTATAACCGGTGTGTAGAGGTGTGTGTAGTTATAACCGGTGTGTAGAGGTGTGTGTAGTTATAGCCAGTGTGTAGAGGTGTGTGTAGTTATAGCCAGTGTGTAGAGGTGTGTGTAGTTATAGCCAGTGTGTAGAGGTGTGTGTAGTTATAGCCAGTGTGTAGAGGTGTGTGTAGTTATAGCCAGTGTGTAGAGGTGTGTGTGTGTAGTTATAGCCAGTGTGTAGAGGTGTGTGTGTGTAGTTATAGCCAGTGTGTAGAGGTGTGTGTGTGTAGTTATAGCCAGTGTGTAGAGGTGTGTGTGTGTGTAGTTATAGCCAGTGTGTAGAGGTGTGTGTAGTTATAACCAGTGGGTAGAGGTGTGTGTAGTTATAGCCAGTGTGTAGAGGTGTGTGTGTAGTTATAACCAGTGTGTAGAGGTGTGTGTAGTTATAGCCAGTGTGTAGAGGTGTGTGTGTAGTTATAACCGGTGTGTAGAGGTGTGTGTAGTTATAACCAGTGTGTAGAGGTGTGTGTAGTTATAACCAGTGTGTAGAGGTGTGTGTAGTTATAGCCAGTGTGTAGAGGTGTGTGTGTGTGTGTAGTTATAACCAGTGTGTAGAGGTGTGTGTAGTTATAGCCAGTGTGTAGAGGTGTGTGTGTAGTTATAACCAGTGTGTAGATGGGTGTGTGTGTGTGTGTGTGTGTGTGTGTGTGTGTGTGTGTGTGTGTGTGTGTAGTTATAGCCAGTGTGTAGAGGGGTGTGTGTGTGTGTGTGTGTGTGTGTGTGTGTGTGTAGTTATAGCCAGTGTGTAGAGGTGTGTGTGTGTGTGTGTGTGTGTGTAGTTATAACCAGTGTGTAGAGGTGTGTGTAGTTATAACCAGTGTGTAGAGGTGTGTGTGTGTGTGTGTAGTTATAACCAGTGTGTAGAGGTGTGTGTGTGTAGTTATAGCCAGTGTGTAGAGGTGTGTGTGTGTGTGTAGTTATAGCCAGTGTGTAGAGGTGTGTGTGTAGTTATAGCCAGTGTGTAGAGGTGTGTGTGTAGTTATAGCCAGTGTGTAGAGGTGTGTGTGTAGTTATAGCCAGTGTGTAGAGGTGTGTGTAGTTATAGCCAGTGTGTAGAGGTGTGTGTGTAGTTATAGCCAGTGTGTAGAGGTGTGTGTAGAAGTGTGTGTAGAGGTGTGTGTAGAGGTGTGTGTAGAGGTGTGTGTGTAGTTATAGCCAGTGTGTAGAGGTGTGTGTGTGTAGTTATAGCCAGTGTGTAGAGGTGTGTGTAGTTATAACCAGTGTGTAGAGGTGTGTGTAGAGGTGTGTGTAGTTATAACCAGTGTGTAGAGGTGTGTGTAGTTATAGCCAGTGTGTAGAGGTGTGTGTAGTTATAACCAGTGTGTAGAGGTGTGTGTGTAGTTATACCCAGTGTGTAGAGGTGTGTGTAGTTATAACCAGTGTGTAGAGGTGTGTGTGTAGTTATAACCAGTGTGTAGAGGTGTGTGTGTAGTTATAACCAGTGTGTAGAGGTGTGTGTAGAGGTGTGTGTAGTTATAACCAGTGTGTAGAGGTGTGTGTAGTTATAACCAGTGTGTAGAGGTGTGTGTAGAGGTGTGTGTAGTTATAACCAGTGTGTAGAGGTGTGTGTAGTTATAACCAGTGTGTAGAGGTGTGTGTAGTTATAACCAGTGTGTAGAGGTGTGTGTAGAGGTGTGTGTAGTTATAACCAGTGTGTAGAGGTGTGTGTAGTTATAACCAGTGTGTAGAGGTGTGTGTAGTTATACCCAGTGTGTAGAGGTGTGTGTAGTTATAACCAGTGTGTAGAGGTGTGTGTGTAGTTATAACCAGTGTGTAGAGGTGTGTGTGTAGTTATAACCAGTGTGTAGAGGTGTGTGTGTAGTTATAACCAGTGTGTAGAGGTGTGTGTGTAGTTATAACCAGTGTGTAGAGGTGTGTGTAGTTATAACCAGTGTGTAGAGGTGTGTGTAGTTATAACCAGTGTGTAGAGGTGTGTGTGTAGTTATAACCAGTGTGTAGAGGTGTGTGTGTGTAGTTATAACCAGTGTGTAGAGGTGTGTGTGTGTAGTTATAACCAGTGTGTAGAGGTGTGTGTAGTTATAGCCAGTGTGTAGAGGTGTGTGTAGTTATAGCCAGTGTGTAGAGGTAGCCAGTGTGTAGAGGTGTGTGTAGTTATAGCCAGTGTGTAGAGGTAGCCAGTGTGTAGAGGTGTGTGTAGTTATAGCCAGTGTGTAGAGGTAGCCAGTGTGTAGAGGTGTGTGTAGTTATAGCCAGTGTGTAGAGGTGTGTGTGTAGTTATAGCCAGTGTGTAGAGGTGTGTGTAGTTATAGCCAGTGTGTAGAGGTAGCCAGTGTGTAGAGGTGTGTGTAGTTATAGCCAGTGTGTAGAGGTAGCCAGTGTGTAGAGGTGTGTGTAGTTATAGCCAGTGTGTAGAGGTGTGTGTGTAGTTATAGCCTGTGTGTGCGCGTGTGTGTGTGTAGTTATAGCTAGTGTGTAGAGGTGTGTGTGTGTGTGTGTGTGTGTGTAGTTATAGCCAGTCTCTATACAAGTCAATGGAGAAGTAACTTAGAGCTGCATTCTATCAAAAGGCCACCAGGGGGCGACCGTCTCTATACAAGTCAATGGAGAATTCACCAACTTTCACTTGATTTCTAACCTCAGTAAACGTTTTCAAAATGTGTTTATGGTCTCAATCGCTAGTTTAAAGCCTTCTTCAATGCAGTATGATGTTCATTTGGGACATTTTGACCTCCCTGATTTTATATGTGACGATAAAGCAGGGTATGCATTAGGGGGCGTGGCTACGTCCTGATTGACAGGTTGATTGACCAATGTCCTCGAGATCCAGCCCTCTTAACCATAGCAACCTCCCCGCTCCCCCCATGGCCCCACCTCATGCTCATACAAGTAGAATCCGTGTTTTTATTTTTCCCAGCATGCACCTGAAATTTTCAAGATGGCGCTGCCCAGATTCGATACTATTGGCTTCCGAGCAGCAGTCCACAAACCAATGGGTGACGTCACGGATCAGCGGCGTGTACAGACTTTTTGAAGGGCGGGGGCGAAAAGAAAAAAAAAGGGCACATACAGCACGTTCTCGCCACTGAAGAGGGCACTTTAGCGCACATTTTTGCCACCCAAGAGTACAGTCCCCCCCCCCCCCCCCCCTTGTGCACACCACTGTCACGGATGTTACGTCCATTTCTTCTATACAGTCCATGGGTGGGACATAGGAGGGAGGGGGGAGCATAGGAAGGAGGAGGGGTTGTTGCAGTTTTTTCAATGTGCTGTGTGAAATGCGGCACTTGGATCAAGACTGGTGTGTAGTTCGGCAGCAGCGTATGTATACAGATTATCAGGACAGTGCAACAAAACAAAAATGTGTGTTTGTCCCAACATGGCTGCTAATAAAGACCTAAAAGACTTGCTCGGTTTGATCATTAAAACATTACATCCAACAATAATGATGAGGTGACAGACAGGAAGTACAACATGTACTGCTTCGTACTGCTTGATGCTTCGTGTCTGTGATCACGTAGACTGGAACTGAATGAGGAGCTGAGCAGGCTGCAGTGTACAAAACTGAAAGGTGAGAAGTGATGGTTTGTGGTTTTAAGATCGGGGGTTTGAACAGGAGACAGAAATATAGAGCGAGCTGAGGTCAAACAGTATCTATATACGTGACTATAGAGCAGAAACTCAACGGAAACTTTTAGTTGACGTGTCAGGTTGAATCATTTAAATATCTTAATCTTTCTGCAACGTGCATTTCTTTCCTCTCTCGCCTCTCAGACAAGAATCAGAATGACAATAAAGTTTGAGTTTGATTTTAAATGTAAGCCCCTAACAATCAGGGAGTGATGACAGGGGAACCAGAGTTCAGTTCCTTTTAATAAAGCATGAGCTTCCCTGAAAACTTTATTTAATGAATTTTGGGGGGGTCCCAAAATGTTGACAACGTCTTCATCATCACGAATAATGTGTCAAATTAGACAACTGTTGACATAAGACTCATGCATTCAAAGATACCATCATGAATACTATTCTTCCATCACCATCAAAGTGTGGTGGCACAATATAATAAACTTACTTTAACTCAGGGGTCAGAACCCTCCCCCCAGCATCACACCATGCTAACAATAATGCTGAGGTGACAAAGACAGGAAGTACAACATGTACTAAACATTTCTTCATGTGTGGTTAAACCTGTAAATACTCTCATGAGAAAGTTTCACTCTGCAAAGTGAAGTCAGATCTTTCTCTGCACATTATCAGCATCAGTCGTGTGCTTTTCACAGTGTGCTGTAGTTCAGCTTTTCACCTATCAACCATGAGATGGAGACATAAACATGAGATGAACTTTCTAACTTTCTGCTTCTATAATTGTAGTAATAACTAAGATGAAGAAGGTTTATGTTGCTGAAGCAGAAGGAAGCACATCTCCCTCCATACATGACAATTATGTTCTGTTTTCTACTTGTTGGTCTTTTTGGAGGTTTGATGCTTCGTGTCTGTGATCACGTAGACTGGAACTGAATGAGGAACTGAGCAGGTTGCAAGGTGACCGGAAGTGGTAGTTTGTGGTTTTAAGGGGTGAAAATCAACAGGAAGCAAAAAGCGATCTGCAGTCAAACAGCATCTATCTCTGTGTGAGTAAAGAGCAGAAACTTCATCTGGAAACTCAAAGGAAACTTTTAGTTAAAGTGTCAGATTAAATCATTTAACTGTTTATCTTTCTACATTTGAAGAACTCTGAATCCTGATTGGTGAGTTTTATTCAATATAAATGAAAAACACCTTTATCTGTGTTCAAGTATAAAATCCCTCGATATTGTTGGTCTTTAAATAGTAAATGTAATTCTCTTTGTCTGCATTTTGGTTGAATTTGGGAAGATTTCTTTCTCCACTCTGGTCTGAATAATCCTTGCTCTTCATCTCTTGAATAAAAATAAAAAGTTAATAATATTGAGGATGCATTTTTATCAGTAGGAAAAAGTATGAAAACTTTTGTAAATGATTGTGAAAAGTATGAAAAGAAGAGAAAATACTGGAGCTTTTGTGGTCTGTGTGATAAAGTGTCAGATGGTTTGAGTTGCATTTACCATGCAGGTGTTGAACAGCTGCTGAGAAGCCATGAGATCAATAATCATGAAACATATGTGTATCATTGACATTGTTATGTGGAGAAAGGATCAGATGAGGACTGTACATGTGATGTGAAACAGGTTGCAGGTAGTGATGAAGACACAGTCAATGATTAGCACACTCTGCACTTCCTCTCTGCTCAAATCACACTTTTACACACTTTGAACTCGTTGTGTTGCTTTGACACATTTAGAGACTTGCTGGTGAATAAAGTGGAACAGCTAAAGAGATTCATATTTGTAGACAAAGACTCCAAACTGAAGCTAAGCTAACTAGACCAGGTCTAAACCTCGTATATGTCTGAACTATGTGGTCAGAGTGTTACAGAGATAGTCTTACACAGTGACTTCCTGTAAAACAGAACGAGGAACTAACAAACAGGAAGTAAAGCTGAAAGTTTTCAGTCTGACTTCATTTTACAGTCATCAGAGCAGAAGCAGGAAAACAGTGTGAGGCAGGTGAGTGTTAATATCAGGACTGTAGATAATGATTACTGTCATTATTGATGAATCTGATGATTATTGATCACATTCATTGTTTAGTTGATTAAATGTGAAATGACAGAGTTTGAGGTGTTAAACGTTGTTTCCTGTTGTTGTTTCCTGGTTTGTGCGTCCTCACAGCGATGTAACGTGACTCACTGCTGAGCTCTAAATAGAGACAATGATCAATTGATTCAAAATACATTTTCACTATTTACCAAACTACTGAGAGAATGTACAACTATATTTGAACTCATGAATGAATCAAATGTATTGAGTGCTTCATGTTTGAGTGTAGAAGCAGAGTTTAAAAGATGTTTAAAGCCAAAGAGAACTTCCTGTTCTCTCATTACTGAATGTAACACTTGTACAGACTGTTTGTCTTTAATCTTTTGTTCACAGAGTTCATGCTTTAATTGTGCTGATAATGGTTTATGGTTATGTTAATGATTGACTTCATTTTTATAAGCTGTAAGTTATAACATCAGACTACATGCATGCATCACACTCTTCAAATAAAGTGTGAATTTACAGGAGATAAATATTCAGTTTTAGATAGAAAAAGAAGCACAGAGCTGATATTCAGACTTATTTCAACATGTTTATGAAAATGTAGTAAAAGTAGAATATGAGCTGAAATGATGAAGGTCTTAAGGAGGGTTCAGCATCAGCAGTTAGAAACAAAAGGTCCAGTTCTGACACAAACACCTGAACTGTGTTTCTTATTTGTACAACAGAAAAAGCTCCAAAAGGTGTTGGGTTCTCAAAACTCTTCATACAATCCTAAAATCACAGAGTGAAGCTGCTGAGTTTATTGATCTTCTCAAAGAGAAATAACTTATTATCAGCATCATTCATCAGGACTGGAACATTGCCGGCTTCTTACTTCACTGTAGACGGAGGATTTACAGTAAATGTCAAACTGTTGGAGACTCACAGTGAACTTTGATTTCTCTGGAACTGCCATCAGATCAGTGTGACTGTACTTTGATACGAGGAATCATTCATCATCATCTTTTATCAGTTATGAGCAAACAGCAGCAGCACGTACACAGGGCTAATTATCAGGGTTGATCCTCGGAGCGTCCTACTGTAACAGGGACTGATGACGTAGAAGAATCAGAGCTGAATAATGATGGTGGAGTTCTAACTGAAGCAGGTCGTCACACTGACTGAATAATAACTTGTTTTTTAGACATGATCACAACATGAGAGAGCTGCTGCACTGACAGACGTAAGATGTTCCTGGTTACCTCTCAGACTCCAGAAGATGAGGATGGAGCAGAGTCTCTAACATCCAGCTGTGTTGATGAAGAGTGAGCAGTCTGATGATGATCCTCTAAACTTCAGTAATGAACCTGGACCCTCAGACACAAAGTAAGAGACTGTTTCTATTTAAACTGACCTGAAGATGATTCAGTTTTTATATCTTATTGAAGAACCAACACACTCTCTGCTAAACCATCTCCATCAGTTATTAGTTTAGTGTGAAGATCTTCTGCAGCAGGTTCAGCATCTTAATATAAAGAGTCAGCTGATGTGTTTATCAAAGCTGTGCAGCTCATAGAAATGTGTGGAAATGATTCAGTCAGACTACATGCATGCTTCAGACTCTACAAACACACTGTGAGTTTACAGGAGATTCATATTCAGGATGTGTCATATTCATTCACAGTTTACACATTTACAAGTTCAGATCTCTTTATTCTCACATGTTTTCAGCTGTAGATACAAGAAGAACGTTATCAGCTGCTACAGTTCACTTTGAGACCAGACCCTCATCTTCAGGAGCTCTCTGGTGACAGTTTTCACACCAGCGTTAACCAACCAATCAGAACGTGAAGACACCAGAGTTCACTGAACCACAACAAACAGGTGAGCTGTGAAAGCAGAACACTAACTGGACCTTGTGCTGAGATTACACTTTAGCTTTTATTCTCTACATTAAAGACAGAAAACACATACATGTCTATAACTGAGAAAACTGGATGTGATAGAAAGCTCCAGAACAGCTTCTGAGTAGATTTGTAGTAAGATGTTTTTACTGAAGATCCTCTTGAGCTTCTCTGACATTTAAACAACTGCAGCCAAACTGGGCTGTCTGTCAAATGAGTCAGATCCAGTACAAACACACAATGAGTTTCTATTGGCACACTGACAGAAACACAACTGTTCTGTTATCAGTGTTCTCTGATTTTAACAGAGAGCCAAGATGATGGAGGCAGACCTCCTCCACATCCTCAACGATTTAAGTGAAGATGACTTTGAGAATTTCAAATGGTTCCTGAAGAAAGAAAAAAAGGGCGACATCGAACCCATTCAATGGGCCCAGCTGGAGAAGGCAGAGAGGAGAGACGTGGTGGATCTGATAGTGCAGAAATATGAACTAGCTGGAGCTGTGGAGGTGATGAAGAACATTTTAAAGAAGATCAGCAGGAATGATCTGGTGGAGAAGTTATCAAACATCAGCTCAGGATCAGAAGGTCAGTCACAGGAAGAGACAAACATGACATCACATCCAGACAGCAGATCTGAGGAGAAACAGCCTGTGTCTTTATATAGTTTAATCATTTTAAATTAAGATTCCTTCATTGACATTTCTCAGAACTCACATACACTGAAACAAAGCTGATACTCTGCATTTGACCCATCCTATACTCTAGGAGCAGTGAGCAGTGGCACTGACAGGAGTATCAACCCTAACACAGATGTTTCTGATGGTGGGAGTAAACCAGAGCAACCAGCAGAAACCCACACTAACACTGGGGAAACATCTAAACTCATCACAGAGGCGACCGGAGACAACAAGGGTTCAAACCCAGGACCTTCTAGCTGTGAGGCAACAGTGCCAAACACTGAGAAACCTCACTGCTCACACAGTAAGTATTTGAATAGTTATGCATTTTTTTCATCAGGCTCATATTAAACTTAGATAAAATAACTGATTCTACATTAAAGTCTCAGCTTTAATTCGAGCAGGTTTACATCATGATACAAAGAACTGTGATGAAATCAGACTAAATGATATAAATATGTGAATCTATGCCCACATTAAATCTGGTGATATCTCCACTGACCTTTGGATTATAAAAAGATTTTAGATGCAACGGTGGAAAACATGAATGAACTCTTGTCAGGTGGAGAGTGGTGTAATTCTGACAGGTGGTCCTACAAAGTAAGTGTTATTGGTTACTGTAATCAGGGTTATAGATCAGAGACATTTCAATGTATTATGTTATTATTATATTATTTCCCAGGTAGATTTCTCCTGGAGAACGTTGATTTCTCTGCCATGTAAACACGTAACATGAACCAAAGACTGTAGAGCAGCTCAGAGTGACAGCAGCTGAATGAAAGTAGAGATCATTACTCAGAGTGATTTATCCTTAAATTTAAAGTCCAACTAAAACTTAAACTAACACAAATGATCCTCTAGAAGTCTAAATAATTTAGTTTCTACCACTTAACATTTGACTGTTTGTTGAATTCAGACACATTCAGGCTGTGAGGAAAAGTTGTGACTCAGACACACAGAGCAAAACAGAGAAAAAGTCAGGACTGATAAACATCTTCTGTTACTAATACTGATAAAATAAGAAAGACATGCTTTGAGAATAAAGTCAGTGTAGAGGAGAAATCTGATCACTGATTTGTTGCTTGTACAGATTGACAGTAACCAGTACTGTGCATGTTAACATGTTCCCTGATTACCCAGCTAACCTTTCTCTGAGTAACCTGCTGTAGCGGATTTGTATAATTAAACACTCGTTAAAAGGGGCACCACCGGACGCAAGATCTGGAAGTTATGATTATTCAATTAGGATTAATTAAATAACCATAACTCAATTAAATAGATTTGATTAAGGTAAATTTAATGAATCAGTCAAATATCTTTAGGCTCGTGAACTCTAGGCGTCAGGGAACTTCTTAGTGTATTTCAACCAGAAATAATGCACAAACGCACAGTTTGTCTATAATACTAACAGGCTATTTATTTAAACACATGAATTAAGCAACAATATATACAGCGTCATGAAACATATGCACACATATAACGTCAAAGAGGTAGGTTAATTATGCTCAGTGAAGGTTAATAGCAACTCAAACTCAATGATGCAGCAGTGATGACTAACAGTCTAAGCTCCTAAACACTAATTAAAACTATTCTGTCGATGTTAATAATTATAGAGCAGTGGAGTTGGAGAGGTCAGCTATAATATTTTCACCAGCCTGTGTTAGACAATGTAACAGCAACCCTACTTGGCAGAAGGTGTGGATCGTCAGCCCTGAAGTGGTCCTGGTTACGAAACCCAGCGGGAGGTCGTCTCTCTCTCTGGCCTTCACAATGCGGTCCACGGGCTGGATTCTGCGGGTTGTTCGGCTGAGTGATTCTGCTGGCCTCGGGAGCTGCAGATTTCACTGGCGCTTCAGGTGGAGCACAGGCGGTGAAGAAACGATGTTCTGTGGCTGACTCAGTTATTCTTAATACCTCAGTTAAGGCTGGCCAGCAAAGCCGGGGTATTCGTTGTAACTGATCTTTGACCTCAGTTTGAATTATTGAGAAAAAGTCTTTCGGGCTTGTGATGCCTTGGAGTGACTGAGTTAACTGAGGTTTGCTGTCTGAGTCCGAAAACGGACAAAAATCCAGGCACGTTGGCCTTTTAAGGAAAAGATCAAAAGGTATAAACTACACTGGGATAATCAAAAAGCAGCGACGTTAACTGGAGTACGACTGATTGACTTATAATAAAAATCAAGGATAAATGCACAAAGGGAAAATTGCTCTAAACTGCAAAATTACTAAAGAAAGATTAACTAATAGAAAAATACTAAGAGATTATAAGCGCGCAGCAAGGAGCGAAAATAAGAGAGCAAACAAAAAGACAAGAGCAAAAACTAGAGAAAAAAAACAAGAGAGAGAAATTTTGAATGCTGGCGCTTTTTGTTCTCTGGGGGAGGAGGGTTACACCCACTCTTGGTGTGTGAGCAGATCCCTCCTCCTCCTTGAGGGACAAATCAAGGATTGTCTTCGATTCTAATTGAAATGCTAGGATCTAATTTTTAATTTCTCATCACTGCTGTCTCATCAGCACGAGGGTAATAAAATAATCCTTCACCCTAATACAGGTATAACAGATATGAATTGGCATAACATTCGTAGATATTCTTAGATTCCAGTCCGACAATCAATTGAAACATGCATGTTATTTAAGAAATGATTATGATGGCTTTCTGATCTTACCAAATACAATTATGCTGATCTTATGTTGGCAGAGATTAACAAATTTTACTCACATCATAACTTCCAACTTCCTGCTGGATTTTAACACTGTTTGTAATTGCCAAAATTACAGTCTTTTAGCATGTCACACTTATATGAAATTTGTCGGGATAACATAGACATCAAAGAAATGTGAAACAGAAATATAATGTTACAGAGGTCACATTGCTTGTTAATAACAAAAAAAGGGGTACATATCATTTTAACATGTCATTTTCTTGATTATCTGTTGCATTAAAGAAAGAACTAAGGGTTCATTTGTAGGTTGGTGAACAACAGGATGATTCTCCTTTAAGTCACATGTTTATCTGTGTGGTGCTAACACAGAGAATCAGATGACTTCGCATGTGAATGATAAGTTTAGATTTGGTATATAGGAGGACCCCTCGGGGAGTAAAAAGGTCAAGGTTCACACCTCCTTCTCCTGGGTCCAGCCTTGTGACAGGATGTGAGGAGGAAAGAGAAAACAACCAATTCAGTTCTTATCTTCCAGTGAATTATAATTTTACGACCTTCATGGAGAGAAAGGAATGCATTTCTTTGAACTGGCCCTTCTCTCTTCCTTTTGGGTCAGTCTCATGTTACACTGCTTACATAAATACATGTAAACACACTGAGAGATGTTCACATCTAGATTTTTCTTCTCTTTCAGCACAAAGTGGAAAGCAGGAGGGTTTAGATGAACATCACATCATTCTGATAACAAGATGTCAACATCTGACTGAAGAAACTGATGAAGCAGGAAGGAAAATCCCCTTCAACAGCTCCTACACTGAGGTCTACATCACAGAGGGAAGGAGTAACGAGGTTAATACCCAACATGAGGTGATGCAGCTTGAAACAGCTTCCAAGAAGAAGACCCTCCATGACGCTCCAATCAAGTGTCAGGACATCTTTAAAGTCTTACCTGGCCAACAGGAATACATCATCAGAGTGGTTCTGATGAACGGCGTCGCTGGCGTTGGAAAAACCTTCACAGTGCAGAAATTCACTCTGGACTGGGCACAGCGCTCCAAAAACCAAGATATCTGTCTGCTGATTCCACTTCCATTCAGAGAGCTGAACGTGATCAAAGATAAGAAGTACAGTCTGATCACACTGATCCATGTTTTCTATCCAACATTACAGAAGCTCACAGCAGAGAAGCTCGCTGGCTATAAAGTTTTGTTCATCTTTGACGGCCTGGATGAAAGCAGACTTTCACTGGATTTCAACAACAGTGAGGTCGTGTCTGATGTCACACAGAAGACATCAGTCAGTGTGCTGTTGACAAACCTCATCCAGGGGAATCTGCTTCCCTCGGCTCTCATCTGGATAACTACCAGACCTGCAGCAGCCAATCAGATCCCTCTGACATTTGTTAGCAGGGTAACAGAAGTACGAGGCTTCACTGATCCCCAGAAGGAAGAGTACTTCAGGAGGAGATTCGGTGATGAAGAGCAGTCCAGCACAATCATCTCACACATCAAGACATCCAGGAGCCTCCACATCATGTGTTACATCCCAGTCTTCTGCTGGATCACTGCTACAGTTCTGGACCACATGTTGACTCCAGACCAGAGAGGAGAGCTGCCCAAGACCCTGACTGACATGTACTCACACTTCCTGCTGGTTCAGATAAAGATGAAGAAGAACAAGTATGATGCCCACAAGACAAAGAGGAAGAAGAACAAGTATGATGAGGGACATGAGACGAGTCCACAGAAGCTGACTAAGGCTGACAGGAACCTTCTTCTGAAGCTGGGGAGGCTGGCATTTGAACAACTGGAGAAAGGAAACATCATGTTCTACCAAGAAGACCTGAAGCAGTGTGGACTTGATGTCACAGAGGCCTCAGTGTTATCAGGAGTTTGTACACAGATCTTCAAAAGAGAGAAACACCAGAAGACAACAGTCTACAGCTTTATTCATCTGAGCGTTCAGGAGTTTCTGGCTGCAGTCTACATGTACCACTGTTACACCAGCAGGAAGACAAAGGTACTGAAGGACTTCCTGGGAACAGAGTTCACACTCAAGGAATCAAAACCAAAGTCTTTCCTTGAGAAGGTTTCTAAGTATTTCAAAAAAAAGGAAAAAAGCCAGGACTCATCTGACAGTGATCATTATTACCCATGCCTGGATGACTTCCTGAAGAGGGTCATGGAGAAATCTCTCAGAAGTGAAAATGGCCACCTGGACCTGTTTGTCCGCTTTCTTCATGGCCTCTCTCTGGAGTCCAACCAGAGGCTCTTAGGAGGCCTGCTGGGTCAGACAGACAACAGTCCAGAAACCATCCAGAGAGTCATCAACAACCTGAAGGAGATGAACACTTGGGATATCTCTCCTGACAGAAGCATCAACGTCTTCCACTGTCTGATGGAGATGAACGACCGCTCCGTACATCAGGAGATCCAAGAGTTCCTGAAGTTAGAGAACAGATCAGAGAAGAAACTACTCTCTGTGTTTGACTGCTCAGCTCTGGCCTACATGCTGCAGATGTCAGAGGAGGTTCTGGATGAGTTGGACCTGAAGAAGTACAACACATCAGAGCAGGGACGACGGAGACTGATCCCAGCTGTGAGGAACTGCAGAAAGGCTCAGTAAGTCCAGATGTGATTAACATTATAAATCAGTGTAGATTAATAGTTTAGTTCTTAAATATAAATAATATAAATGTTTTATTATTGTTAAAATAGTGCTCTACTTGTTTACAGCTGTTAAGTTAATGAACAGTTATTCTATTTATTTCTAGTCATTATTGGATTTGACAGTGTTTTCTTCTCTTTCTCTTCCTTTGTGTGTTGGAGGATTCATTCAAACCTGGTGAAACACATGAAGGACTTTAGAGGTTGTGGTTGAGGTTTTATTACAGCAGCATTTTATCACAACATATATCAGTATTTTACAGTTATCAGTGAATGCAGTAAAGTTATTATTACATGAGCAGCTTCTGTAAATCATATATAATCACACACTGTTTTTAACACTATGATTAAGACTTTAAAATAAGATCTGTTTCATTTTCCAAAGAAGATTTCTGAAGTCAGAGAGAAATGCTTTCACCATCATTTTTATCTGAAAGGTTTCTGAGACATTTCATAGTGAGCACGGAGGATCAGCCAATCAGCAGACTGATTCAGTAATGTCAGTTATACAACAATATGTAAAGTTAGCTAACGTTAACCAACATTAGCCTCCGTAAACTACTGGTCATAGAGTAAACCCCTGAGTGTGTTGAACCGAGCAATGGAGCCTTTTATTTCTCATCAGTTCAGATAAATAATATGATTTTCAGGATTAGTTTGAATCTGCTGAATAGATGGAAAGGAAAAAAGAACAAGGTGCATAATCTAAGAGATGAAACAAAATAATGAGCATGACAGTTTTCTTTTATTACTATAATGCACACTAAGAATAATAAACATATCAATCATAAGCAGAGTATCATAAAAACAGAGTTCCATTACCAGCAGCGATGCTAACGGGAATGATGACTTGAACAGCTGCCAATGTGAACTTGTCCATCATATTATCTGAACCACTGATGTGAAGAACTAATGTTAATCAAGATAATAAGAGTCCAACTCATAATAATAATAATAATAATAATAATAATAATAATAATAATAATAACTAGAACTGTTCGTCCCGAACAGTTATCAACGGGGGCCAAGCCGTCCCGCTTGACTCGCCCCCCACGCGACTCGCCCCGCGAAGCCCACGCAATATGGCCTAAAAGGACGAATTTTGCAGCTGGCCTCTGGAGTGATGTCTCATCATGCTCACCAAATTATGTGTGAATGCGATCATCTTTTAGGAAACTTGATATTTGTGGGTTTATAACACCCCCTGTTGATTGATTTGCAACATATTTGGCACAGAGCCTCTGGATGACTTCCTGAACAAGTGATTTAAGTTTGAAGTTAAAAACATTTACTTTGACCAAAATATGAAACAATGTGTTTTTTTTAGCTAGCAAAAAAGATTGTTTGGCTATAAGTGGAGCATTTTTTGGAGTGACAAAATTCTTTTGATAACTTTTCACCAGACTCATCTGGAGATTATATGTGCCAAGTTTCATGCAGATAGCTCTTAAACTGTAGGAGGAGTTCAAAAAAGTTGGTTTTGCATATGCGGTGACTTAGCAAAGGAAATCTGCAGCAGAAGTGGGCGGGGCCTATGTCAAAAAATCCAGCTCTATTCAGGGAATACATGGATATGATGTATATGAATGTGTCATTTAAAATGTGGAAGTTACAGGCAAAAACGCGTTTGTATCCGTTATAGCGCCACCTAGTGGTTTAGATGTGCTATTTTTGTTGTGGAAGATCTGTGTCCTATTCTATATGTACCCTATAAATTTCACAACCCTCATCATAAGAGTTCAGCTAAAATAAATGCTTGTTGATTATGTACTTATAAGCCACGCCCAAATTGACCAGTCATGACCACCTTCAATATATGGCCTCAGCAATGGGTCTGCATCATACCTACCGAATTTGGTAGAAATCCGTAAAGCCGTTAAAGAGATTTCAATTTCCTAGATTTGTAGCGCCCCCTAGTGGTTAACATTCACAAAACTTGGCTCATACCCTCACAGTCACATGCCAACCAATGATCTGACATTTAGTGTTAATAGCATTTAGTTGGACCGAGATATCCAACAGTTAGCATTTTCATAGCTAGCTACAGAAATTAATTTGTTAATAATTTGCGCCTACCTTGGCCGAGCAAAATTCTTTTGATAATTTAAGATCAGGTTGAGCTGGGCAGTGTACGTGCCAAGTTTCACGCAGATCGGACAAAACCCCGAGGAGGAGTTCAAAAAAGTAGGTTTTCCAGTTTTTGCGATTTTGCCCAAAAATTTTCTGGCGGAAGTGGGCGTGGCCAATGGCAAAGTGATTCAGCTCTATTCAGGGAATCTGGGGATATAAGGTTTTTGAATGTGCGACATACGGTGTGAGAGTTATAGGCCAAAACGCGTTGTCCTTACTTATAGCGCCCCCTGCAGGCGGACATATGTAGTTTTTTGCGTCTGAGGTACGTGCAGGGGTCTGGACCAACCCTCCAAATTGCACCAGCCTCCCTTGCACGGTTTAGCCTGCAGCACCAGTTTTATCAACGGAAAAATAAAAATAAAAATCAACACAAAAACAATAGGGTTCCTAGCACCGCTGGTACGAGGAAACGCGTCTGCTTGCATACGCGTTTCCTCGTCCCCTCGGGCTTGGCCCCCTAATAATAATGGAGTCATCAGGCTGAAGCATCAGCTGGGCTTTGGGCTGGATCACCTTATCAAAGCTGGCCTGCTCAGTGTCTCCCTCTCTCTTCCACCAGCAACATCTCTTTTCTTTCTTTGCTTCATGTGTTTGTTATTGTCTAGCACACATTTCCCCTCATCCATGCACTTCCCTACACTACTGATTCTACACATTACACATGGAGTTTACATTTAGTTTGTTAATAACTTACTTTAATACATTATTTTAGTTTTAGAGATTCAAACATGTGTTCTCCTTGTTAGTCTGAACCTTGAGCCAGTTCATGATAATATGTTGTAATATTTGTGTCATTACAGACTTACTGACTTTGGACTCTCAGACACTGAATGTGAAGTTGTGACCTCAGCTGTGAAGTCCAACCCTCATCTGACAGAGCTGCACCTGAGACTCTACAGACTGTCTGAATCATCAGAGAAGCTTCTGTCTGCTGTACAGGAGAGTCCAAACTGTAAACTGAAGACTCTGAGGTGAGTTCACTGACTGTAGCTTTGGTGGATTTCTTTTTCTTCTATTTATTAAATTCAAATCCTTCACTGAAGTTTCAAATGTTTGCTTCATAATTTTCAGGATTAGTTTGAATCTGCTGAATAGATGGAAAGAAAGAAAGTACAAGGTGCATAATCTAAGAGATGAAACAAAATAATGAGCATGACAGTTTTCTTTTATTTCCAATGCACACTAAGAATAATAAACATATCAATCATAAGCAGAGTATCATAAAAACAGAGTTCCATTACCAGCAGCGATGCTAACGGGCATGATGACTTGAACAGC
Source organism: Scomber japonicus (assembly GCF_027409825.1). Classification (NCBI taxonomy): domain Eukaryota; kingdom Metazoa; phylum Chordata; class Actinopteri; order Scombriformes; family Scombridae; genus Scomber; species Scomber japonicus. The sequence goes on along the minus strand of NC_070600.1, from coordinate 26,016,443 downwards.
TGCCAATGTGAACTTGTCCATCATATTATCTGAACCACTGATGTGAAGAACTAATGTTAATCAAGATAATAAGAGTCAAACTCATAATAATAATAATAATAATAATAATAATAATAATGGGGTCATCAGGCTGAAGCATCAGCTGGGCTTTGGGCTGGATCACCTTATCAAAGCTGGCCTGCTCAGTGTCTCCCTCTCTCTTCCACCAGCAACATCTCTTTTCTTTCTTTGCTTCATGTGTTTGTTATTGTCTAGCACACATTTCCCCTCATCCATGCACTTCCCTACACTACTGATTCTACACATTACACATGGAGTTTACATTTAGTTTGTTAATAACTTACTTTAATACATTATTTTAGTTTTTGAGGTTCAAACATGTGTTCTCCTTGTTAGTCTGAACCTTGAGCCACTTCATGATAATATGTTGTAATATTTGTGTCATTACAGACTTACTGACTTTGGACTCTCAGACACTGAATGTGAAGTTGTGACCTCAGCTGTGAAGTCCAACCCTCATCTGACAGAGCTGCACCTGAGTCTCTACAGACTGTCTGATTCATCAAAGAAGCTGCTGTCTGCTGTACAGGAGAGTCCAAACTGTAAACTGACTCTGATGTGAGTTCACTGACTGTAGCTTTGGTAGATTTCTTTTTCTTCTATTTATTAAATTCAAATCCTTCACTGAAGTTTCAAATGTTTGGTTCATAATTTTCAGGATTAGTTTGAATCTGCTGAATAGATGGAAAGAAAGAAAGAACAAGGTGCATAATCTAAGAGATGAAACAAAATAATGAGCATGACAGTTTTCTTTTATTTCCAATGCTCACTAAGAATAATAAACATATCAATCATAAGCAGAGTATCATAAAAACAGAGCTCCATTACCAGCAGCGATGCTAACGGGCATGATGACTTGAACAGCTGCCAATGTGAACTTGTCCATCATATTATCTCAACCACTGATGTGAAGAACTAATGTTAATCAAGATAATAAGAGTCAAACTAATAATAATAATAATAATAATAATAATAATAATAATAATAATAATAATAAGAGTTGAACTCTTCCTTTGTGTGTTGGAGGCATCATTCAAACCTGGTGAAACACATGAAGGACTTTAGAGGTTGTGGTTGAGGTTTTATTACAGCAGCATTTTATCACAACATATATCAGTATTTTACAGTTATCAGTGAATGCAGTAAAGTTATTATTACATGAGCAGCTTCTGTAAATCATATATAATCACACACTGTTTTTAACACTATGATTAAGACTTTAAAATAAGATCTGTTTCATTTTCCAAAGAAGATTTCTGAAGTCAGAGAGAAATGCTTTCATCATCATTTTTATCTTAAAGGTTTCTGAGACATTTCATAGTGAGCACGGAGGATCAGCCAATCAGCAGACTGATTCAGTAATGTCAGTTACACAACAATATGTAAAGTTAGCTAACGTTAACCAACATTAGCCTCCGTAAACTACTGGTCATAGAGGCTAAACCCCTGAGTGTGTTGAACCGAGCAATGGAGCCTTTTATTTCTCATCGGTTCATCTTTTTATTGTAAAGAGGGAAGTGGTGTTACATGGTGTTGTTCTGAAGTCTTTCTGATATTCTGTTGCTCACAGAAAGAAACTCTCAGCTGTTTTCTCTCTTGTTGGTGTAGAGAAGAGTAGTAGCAGGAAATGCACAGAGGTCTGATCAATATATAAGAGCAGAACGGCAGAATTCAGCCTGTTTAAAGAGATCTGATACACATTAAAGTTCAATTTTAATGCTGATACCCTGATAACATCTTTCTGATGACATCATGTTGAAATAATTCAACCTGATTGGTTTGTTCATTGTGTTTGTGCTGAATCAGTTTTTCAGATTCTCAGAAACTAAACCTCTAAATATTGAATACATTCATATTTAATGATGTTCAGGTGTAATATTGTCAGGTCATTAGTTTCATTAGTGTTTGTGAACAGTCAGTAAATGTAGCTGCTTATGGATGTGAACCTGACAGCAGCAGGTAGCAAAGAGATGATCTTTCTCAACTGGAACTGTTCACTGAGCTGAACTGAGTCTAAATATCCTGCAGTCACATTAAACATAGTGGACAGTAAAAGTGGTTTTCTAATCAAGATGTCCTCATGTTAACTTAATGGAGACAGACATGGGATCAGATCACACACACACACTGTGCACATTATGGAAGCTTCAATGTAACTCCATGTTCTCTCCTTCATCTGCAAGATTAAAGCTAAACAAAGATGAAAGTGTGCAGGTCTGAGAGAGAGTGATGAGAATGATTGTTTCATTCAAGCACAGTGAGACAGCATCAGCTGAACTGGGAGTGTTCTGGTAGCTTACTGGTTAAGATGCTTCCAGTATAACTGCAGCTTCCACTGATCTCTCTCCCCTTGTTTCCTGTTTATCTCTCAACTGTTGTTTTATATTAAAGGAATAAAATGATTTTAAAATATTATCTGAACCACTGATGTGAAGAACTAATGTTCCATCCATCCATCCATCCATCTTCTTCCGCTTAACCGGGGTCGGGTCGCGGGGGCAGCAGCCTGAGCTGGGAAGCCCAGACTTCCCTCTCCCCAGCCACTTCATCCAGCTCTTCCCGGGGGACCCCGAGGCGTTCCCAGGCCAACCGAGAGACATAGTCTCTCCAGCGTGTCCTGGGTCTTCCTCGGGGTCTCCTACCGGTGGGACGGGCCTGAACACCTCACCAGGGAGGCGTCCGGGAGGCATCCTGATTAGATGCCCGAACCACCTCATCTGGCTCCTCTCGACACGGAGGAGCAGCGGGTCTACTCCGAGCTCCTCCCGGATAACTGAGCTTCTCACCCTATCTCTAAGGGAGAGCCCAGCCAGCCTACGGAGGACGCTCATTTCAGCCGCTTGTACCCGCCATCTTGTTCTTTGGGTCACGACCCAAAGCTCATGACCATAGGTGAGGGTAGGAACGAAGATCGACTGGTAAATCGAGCGCTTTGCCTTTCGGCTCAGCTCTCTCTTCACCACGACGGATCTGTGCAGAGTCCGCATTACTGCAGACGCTGCACCGATCCGCCTGTTGATCCATCCTTCCCTCACTCGTGAACAAGACCCCGAGGTACTTGAACTCCTCCACTGGAGGCAGAATCTCATCCCCGACCCGAAGAGTGCACTCCACCCTTTTCCGGTTGAGGACCATGGCCTCGGATTTGGAGGTGCTGATTCTCATCCCGGCTGCGAACCGATCCAGCGAGAGTTGGAGGTCACGGTCTGATGAAGTCAACATGACCACATCATCCGCAAAAAGCAGTGACCCAATCTTGAGGTCACCAAACCGGACCCCCTCCACACCCTGTCTGCGCCTAGAAATCCTGTCCATAAAAATTATGAACAGGTTCGGTGACAAAGGGCAGCCCCGGCGGAGTCCAACCCTCACTGGAAACAAGACCGACTTATTGCCGGCAATGCGGACCAAGCTCCGACACCGGTCATACAGGGAACGGATGACCCTTATCAGGGGGTCCGATACCCCGTATTCCCGGAGAACCCCCCACAGGATCCCCCGAGGGACACGGTCGAATGCCTTCTCCAAGTCCATAAAACACATGTGGACTGGTTGGGCAAACTCCCATGCACCCTCAAGGATCCTGCAGAGGGTGTAGAGCTGGTCCACTGTTCCACGGCCCGGACAAAAACCACACTGCTCCTCCTGAATCCGAGGTTCGACTATCCGACGGACCCTTCTCTCCAGCACCCCCGAATAGACCTTACCAGGGAGGCTGGGGAGTGTGATTCCCCTGAAATTGGAACACACCCTCCGGTCCCCCTTCTTAAAAAGAGGGACCACCACCCCAGTCTGCCAATCCAGAGGCACTGCCCCCGATGTCCACGTGATGCTACAGAGTCGTGTCAACCATGACAGCCCCACAGCATCCAGGGCCTTGAGGAACTCGGGGCGGATCTCATCCACCCCCGGGGCCCTGCCACCGAGGAGCTTTTTAACCACCTTGGCAACCTCCGCCCCAGAGATAGGAGAGCCCACACCCGAGTCCCCAGGCCCTGCTTCCTTACCGGAAGGCGTGTCGGTGGAATTGAGGAGGTCTTCGAAGTATTCCTTCCACTGATCCACAATGTCCCGAGTCGAGGTCAGCAGCGCACCGTCCCCACCGTACACAGTGTTTACGGCGCACTCCTTCCCCCTCCTGAGACGCCGGATGGTGGTCCAGAATCTCTTCGAAGCCATCTGGAAGTCTTTTTCCATGGCCTCACCGAACTCCTCCCATGTCCGGGTTTTTGCCTCAGCGACTGCCTCAGCGACTGCCACAGCTGCGCTCTGCTTGGTCTGCCGGTACCTGTCTGCTGCCTCCGGAGTCCCACAGGCCAAAAAGGCCCTATAGGACTCCTTCTTCAGCTTGGCGGCATCCCTCACCGCCGGTGTCCCTCACCGCCGGTGTCCCTCACCGCCGGTGTCCACCAGCGGGTTCGAGGATTGCTGCCCCGACAGGCACCAACCACCTTGCGGCCACAGCTCCGGTCAGCCGCCTTAACAATGGAGGCACGGAACATGGCCCACTCGGACTCAATGTCCCCCGCCTCCCCCGGTACATGGTCGAAGCTCTCCCGGAGGTGTGAGTTGAAACTCTCTCTGACAGGAGACTATGCCAGACGTTCTCAGCAGACCCTCACAATGCGTTTGGGCCTGCCAGGTCTGCCCGACATCCTCCCCCACCATCGGAGCCAACTCACCACCAGGTGGTGATCAGTTGACAGCTCCACCCCTCTCTTCACCCGAGTGTCCAAGACATGCGGCCGCAAGTCCGACGACACGACTACAAAGTCAATCATGGAACTGCGGCCTAGGGTGTCCTGGTGCCAAGTGCACATATGGACCCCCTTATGCTTGAACATGGTGTTTGTTATGGACAATCCGTGACAAGCACAGAAGTCCAATAACAGAACACCGCTCGGGTTCAGATTGGGGGGGCTGTTCCTCCCAATCACACCCTTACAGGTCTCACTGTCGCTACCAACATGGGCGTTGAAGTACCCCAGCAGAACGAGGGAATCCCCAGGGGGAGTTCTTTCCAGCCCCCCCTCCAAGGAGTCCAAAAAGGCTGGATACTCTGAACTGCTGTTTGGACCATAGGCACAAACAACAGTCAGGATCCGTCCCCCCACCCAAAGGCGGAGGGAGGCCACCCTCTTGTCTACCGGGGTAAACTCCAACATACAGGCACCAAGCCGGGGGGCAATAAGTATTGCCACCCCTGCCCGGCGCCTCTCACCAGTGGCAACTCCAGAGTGGACGAGAGACCAACCCCTCTCGAGGAGACTGGTTCCAGAGCCCTTGCTGTGTGTCGAGGTGAGGCCGACTATATCTCGCCGGAACTTCTCAACCTCACGCACCAGCTCAGGCTCTTTTCCCACCAGAGAGGTGACTTTCCACGTCCCTAGAGCTAGTTTCTGCAGCCGAGGATCGGACCGCCAAGGTCCCCGCCTTCGGCTGCCGCCCAGCTCACACTGCACCCGACCCCTTTGGCCCCTCTCACTGGTGGTGGGTCTGTGGGAGAGGGGTCCCATGTCCCTTCTTCAGGCTGTGCCCGGCCGGGCCCCATGGGCGAAGGCCCGGCCACCAAGTGCTCGCCTCCGAGCCCCCACCCCCAGGCCTGGCTCCGGGGGGGGCCCCGGTGACCCGCGTCCGGGCAAGGGACATGAAAAACCTTTTGTCTGGCCCCTCCCCCCGGACTTGTTTGCCATGGGAGACCCTACCAGGGGCATAAAGCCCCCGACAACTGAGCTACTGGGGTCATTGGGACACGCAAACCCCTCCACCACGGTAAGGTAGTAGCTCAGGGAGGGGAAGAACTAATTTTAATCAAGATAATAAGAGTCAAACTCATAATAATAATGATAATAATAATAATGATGGAGTCATCAGGCTGAAGCATCAGCTGGGCTTTGGGCTGGATCACCTTATCAAAGCTGGCCTGCTCAGTGTCTCCCTCTCTCTTCCACCAGCAACATCTCTTTTCTTTCTTTGCTTCATGTGTTTGTTATTGTCTAGCACACATTTCCCCTCATCCATGCACTTCCCTACACTACTGATTCTACACATTACACATGGAGTTTACATTTAGTTTGTTAATAACTTACTTTAATACATTATTTTAGTTTTAGAGATTCAAACATGTGTTCTTGTTAGTCTGAACCTTGAGCCAGTTCATGATAATATGTTGTAATATTTGTGTCATTACAGACTTACTGACTTTGGACTCTCAGACACTGAATGTGAAGTTGTGACCTCAGCTGTGAAGTCCAACCCTCATCTGACAGAGCTGCACCTGAGACTCAACAACCTGTCTGATTCATCAGAGAAGCTGCTGTCTGCTGTACAGGAGAGTCCAAACTGTAAACTGGGTCTGAGGTGAGTTCACTGACTGTAGCTTTGGTAGATTAATCAGCATGTAATGCTCCTGAGAAAATACATTCAAAATGTCTTAAAGCTGCAGTATGTAGTGAACGAGTCCAACCTCCAGGTCCCTTCTTCCTCTCTGCTGCACTTTACTAGAGGATTTATTTTATTTTCCTCCATTTGAACACAAATATCTGGACTTTCTACTCCTCACATTGTCAAACAGGCTCGTTACTTGTTTCAGTGACTTTATAAAAAGAAGACATGATGTGTAAATAAAGCACAGAAAACATCTTTGTTTGATTTTGGTGTGTTAGCTCTGTGTCCCCGCTAAGATGCCCCCCCCCCCCTCTCTCTGATGTGTGTGGGTATTAGTAAGAAGGATTTTCATTTTCTCTTTATATAACCCAACATGTCTGTGGTGAACCTGCAGTATGTTGACCAGCTTTCTATTATATTTAGTTTCATATACACCACATGTTGATTTATTTAACGCTGAGTTAAATGAGTATAATGAGTATCAGTAGTTGCTAAAGCTTCTTTTTTTAGCTGTAGTTTTAAACTATATTTCTCCAGGAGTAGAAATGTAGTTAGTTCAAACTGCTGCCAGGCTG
>NC_070600.1:25981921-26004421 GCF_027409825.1 Scomber japonicus | reverse complement strand
AGCTGACAGCCTTACAAGATGTATAGAGACAGTGATCCTCATCATCAAATCTGATCTCAAAGTGTTTGTTCTCTCATTTCAACACTAAACTATTGATCAGTTCATCTTTGTCAGAGCTCTAAGATCAGCCTGACTGCAGCCTGCAAATCACTGGCTCTGATTTCACACAAGCATCATTATGTTTAGTAACCATGTGGTCTTTATACAGACCAGAACCTCTGCTGAAGTCCAGGAATCACAGCAGCTGTTTAGCTGAGAGCTCTGACTGATTGTCATGTGATGATTTAACAGCAGGAAACATCTTCAAATCCCACAGAGACTCTGTAGCTTTAAACTTTGATAAGAGTTGACATGTATCAGCAGTAAATCCATCAGTAAACTGATGAGTGAATGTCTCTGTTTCTGCACTAATGATGTGTTCATGACTCTCAGCACTTTATTTCCTCTGTGTACTTGAGGGAAATCTGCAGAGGAAACACACTTTATAGTAAAAGTGTGTGTAGGTGTGTGAGCTTGGAGCTCAGTGTGTTCACTCCAACACGTTAACATGAGACCTGAAAGGAAGCTACGCTGCACAGCTGTTCCACTTCTGGTCTGAACAGGACTGAAGTCCCTGCTGCTCTTTATACTGGATGTGCTGCATCACTGACTGACAGCTGATCAAGTGAGTCTCACTAAACACTCATTTATCTCCTCTGTTCTTTCTTCTTCTCTCATCAGCTGGTGATGATCTCTGTCAGAGTGAGAGTGAACATCCAGGAGTGTTGAGAGAGGATCAGCTCGATCCTGATGATCCATCTGGAGTCTGGATCTGGATTTTGTCGTCTTCACTTAAGTCTCTTAACGGACTCCAAACTGAACAGTTATCTCTGGATTTAGCTGAAGTCAGCACTTTACAGAACACTCTGAGCTCATTTCATTATGGATTTATATAATGACAATAAAAAATCATTCATTCTGGACTCAGACCTCAAATCCACTAAAACTTATCAATTTTAATCCTGTTTTTTAATTCAGGTTGAGTTCATGAAAAAGCTTTTATCTCCCTGCTTATTATTATATTATTGTTATCATTACTATTATTACTGTAATCATTATATTATTATCTCACTGTCTTTATTAGATCTCATTTCAATCAGCAGTTTTAGATTTTTATTATTGATCACTGATTATTGTTTTCTCAGTTTTTAGTTTTATCTGTAAATAAAATGATGAAAAATGCTTTTAATACATTTAAAGTGACATCGTCAAATGTGTCAAAGATCTTCAGTTTACTGTCAGAGGAAAAGAAAGCAGGAAATATTATATTTATATATATTATTTCTTCATGTTTTTATTCAAACTGTAAATGTTGAACTCTTTACTGCACATCCTCCTCTTCCTCCTCTTCATTTATGATGTGAACTCTGTAAATAAATTTAATCAGATACCAAAACATCTTTTTATTCTGACTTTTTTCTTTTCAAACATCCTGAAACAAACAGCGAGGCTTCAGCTGAGACTCCGTTCAGACTCTTTCTGTCTGAAACATCAAACTAATAAATCACACCAGGAGAAAGTGACATTCATCTCAGATTATTGGTCAAAACTCTGAGCCAAAATAAAACTTCAAGAAAATAACAAGTCAGAATTATGAATAAAGAGAAACCTGGTCACAGCAGATGGAGAGTCATAATTCTATTTAAATGTCATTTCTGAGGATAAACTCAACATTTCATCAAATAAAGTTCACTTTGATTCAATTTAATCAGCTTTACATCTTAAATATACTGGATTCCTAAAGTTAGACTTGAAAGGAGAAAAATGTCTGAATTCAGTTTATAAAGATAAAAGTTAATAAAATAAAAACTGAACTGGACTTTAGATTAAAGTCAGGATTATTACATGAAGTCAAACTTGTGGTTTTAAATTCATAAGAAAAAAAATCTGGATTCTTTCTCTGAAAAATAAAAATAAACTTTAATTTGGGATAAAAAAAGAAATTAATTAAATAATGTTGAGATTCTTAAAAGTTTGACTTTTATGAGAAAAACATTTGAAATATTTTTATAAGTCAAATTTAGTCCAAATGTTTTTTTTAAACTTTGAATTTTACAATGATCTTTTTATTTTGACTTTGTATTGAAATGTTTTCATATTATTACTTTTTACTTTTTATTGATTGTAGATTTTAAAACATTAGAGTCTTAATTAGTAAATGTAGTATTTCAGGTTAAGAGTTGATAATAAGTTGTTTCCTGTTTATTTTTATGAGCATTAATGTTCTTATTTGTAATGATGATGGAGTATACTATGAGAAGTTATAAGTGTAATGCCTATATGTATATCTTTAATGGACTAGGCACAATGTATTTACCTTTAGTTAAAGACCACTGATGGATTGTTTTTAGAGCTGTCAACGTTAACACGTTAATCGTGATTAGATTAATGCAATCCATAACGCGTTATTTTTTAAAAATCTCATTTTAATGTAGCAAGCCTTTTTGTCCCTTCTACTCCCCCGTAGACGGCTCCTCTAGCTGTAGCGCTATGCTTTGAAGTGGCCTCCTGCAGTAAACCTACCGCGCTGATGGAAAGTAAGAGAGCTACTGGACTTTTGAACGGCTTGTTTAACTTTAAAACACTTCCAGACGCTTCAGTTGACAAGTCAAAAGTAAAATGCAACCTGTGTCAAACGGAGTTTAACTACCACCGGAGTACGTGGAGTTTGAGTTAGCACCTCCACGCTAAACACCCAGGTGCAGCCAAGCCAGCCTCAGCTCCACCAAAGGACCATTTTGGAGTGTGGGAGTCGCAGCAGAGCCGTGATTGATTCCCAGTTAAGACACTCTGGTAAGAAATGCTTTACATTATGGGCTTAAAACTGCCTTCAAATGGAAAATAACAGGATTTTAAACACGCAATTCAAAACGCCATTAATCGTGATTAACTATGGAAATTCTGCGATTAATCTCGATTAAAATAATTAAAATTAATCGTTTGACAGCCCTAATTGTTTTTAATATCTAATGGACTTAAGTTTGGTAAGCATATTTACTCTTTGATGGTTTTCAGATGACTTGATGTGTTTAGTTATTAATATTGACTGTTTTCATTGTTTCTGTAGTTTATGTCTTTATGAAAGTTGATGTTTAGTGATTAAAGAGATAAAAATGGGGTCGGTTTATTATTTTAATATTGTGGAAGTCAGGTTATTGTTTTTTCCTTGTTGTGGTTATTTGGCTGTAATCATATAAGCTGATATGTTTGACCAATCACAGATCATTTCTTTGCTCCTTCAGAAACTAGAATAGATTAGATGAGTTGTTTGCTCATTAAGACGAGCTGATGTCACTCTGTGTGTTCTGTCTCCTTATTCAACAATAAAACATTTTAATCTTCAACCCAGCAGCGTTTAGTGTGTTTAGTGTTTTCAGACCGTCTCCATGACAACATTACTCCATTTCTATCATCACTTCACTGGTTAGCTGTTTGTTTTAGGACTGATTGTGTTTTCCTTTTAAAGGTTTGTTTTTGGGAGTGTTTGCCTGTATTTCCCAGTACAGGGCATAGAGGGCGCCAGAGAGGGAACGAGCTGCAGCAAAGGTCTCTGCTGGAATCGAACCAGCGACGCTGCCTTTATGTGGCACGCTCACTAACCACTCAGCTGTCAAGGTGCTCCCAGGTTTGCTTCATTTTGGTCTTTTTAAATAAACTTCATTTGTTGACCCTGAATTCAGGTCGGTGCTTTATATGTTGCTGCTTAAAGGTTCAACCTTCTGTTTTTGTGGCTTGATGACTTTTAAAGCTCACACACGCACAGACACACACACATACATACACACACACACACACACACTCACACACAGACACACTCACACACACACACACACACACACTCACACATACTCACACTCACACACACACACACACTCACACATACTCACACACACACACACACACACACACACACACATACATGTATTTATTGTTGGAATGGTTCAGTATCAGCATAAATCCTCAAAATGTAGTTCTGGCCTTCCCTCTAGCGCCACCATCAGGTCACATTTAGCTCTGGATTTAAGTTTTAAGGGTTTTTACTGTGAGAGAAAATGAACAATTATTCACAATGATGAAGAACGTTATCGTCAGTGGCAGCTAGTGAGACTCTGTTAGAGACATTTGACTTTATTATATTAAGATATTATTGTTTGATTCATTGCTTTGATGGTGTAAGAGTATATGATGACTGAGATATGATGTATGGATATGTGTGGGTGAAGGTCTCCCCCTGCTGGCCCTTAATATGTATTGCATCTGTGGTGGGGAGGTGGGAATAAATGAATGAGTAACTGGAGACAGGTGTGTTGAACTCATGATGAGAAGGAGAGATCAGTGATGAGCTCTTCATTATTTAGTAAGGACAAAGTTTCACTTTGTGTTTCTGATACTGAACCATTCTAAAAATAAATGGATGTGATGAAACATAACAGAGATCTGTGTGACTGTTTGAAACTAACCCTAACCTCCCTCTAGTAACGTGTGTAATGACTAACAGCTCTATACTCCCTATGCTGGACCCCTGCAGTAACTACACCACCTCTCCCTCTGCTGGAGCCCTGCAGTAACTACACCACCGCTCCCTCTGCTGGAGCCCTGCAGTAACTACACCACCTCTCCCTCTGCTGGAGCCCTGCAGTAACTACACCACCTCTCTGCTGGAGCCCTGCAGTAACTACACCACCTCTCCCTCTGATGGAGCCCTGCAGTAACTACACCACCTCTCCCTCTGCTGGAGCCCTGCAGTAACTACACCACCACCGCTCCCTCTGCTGGAGCCCTGCAGTAACTACACCACCTCTCCCTCTGCTGGAGTCCTGAGGTAACTACACCACCACAAAGTTTCACTCTGCAAAGTGAAGTCAGATCTTTCTCTGCACATTATCAGCATCAGTCGTGTGCTTTTCACAGTGTGCTGTAATTCAGCTTTTCACCTATCAACCATGAGACGGAGACATAGACATGAGATGAACTTTCTAACTTTCTGCTTCTATAATTGTAGTAATAACTAAGATGAAGAAGGTTTATGTTGCTGAAGCAGAAGGAAGCACATCTCCCTCCATACATGACAATTATGTTCTGTTTTCTACTTGTTGGTCTTTTTGGAGGTTTGATGCTTTGTGTCTGTGATCACGTAGACTGGAACTGAATTAGGAAACTGAGCAGGTTGCAGTGTACAAAACTGACAGATGAGAAGTGATGGTTTGTGGTTTTAAGAGCGGGGGTTTGAACAGGAGAAATATAGAGCGTGGTGAGGTCAAACAGTATCTATATACGTGACTATAGAGCAGAAACTCATTGGAAACTTTTAGTTGACGTGTCAGGTTGAATCATTTAAATATCTTAATCTTTCTGAAACATGCATTTCTTTCCTCTCTCTCCTCTCAGACAAGAATCAGAATGAAAATGTTTTATTTAATCATGAGATGACAGACAGGAAGTACATTTTCTTTGGTAACTTAATATTTCATGTAACTTATTGTAAAATGTCAAGACAAAACTTAATGTACAGAAAGCTTCATATGAACCAAAATGAATCTGATCTCCAGACAGTTGAAACAAAGAAATAAAGACATAAAATCAAACAATAAGAAGTTTAATGTAACATGTTTTGTTGCAGCTGAAAAGTCAGCCTGTCTAGTTAAGTGATAATAAAGGTCATTAAATACCACAGATACAGTCTAACTACTTTTAATAAACGTACACATACAGTCTCTCTGAGCTCTGCAGGAAGAGAGGAGGACATGAAAGAGTTAAAGACAGGTCATACTTTCAGCCTCCACCCATCAGTACACTTCTCTATTGTCACAACTGTTTCCTGTAAAATAATCAAAAACAACTCCATATATGGTTCCAGTTCCTTTAGAATCAGGGTCAATATTTCCTGTTTCCTCTTTCTTCATGAAACATTCATTTCATCCACACTAACAAGCTGTGAGACATCTGACTTACAACAGATCAATGTGGTGACAGCATATAAAAGCTCATAAATTAAAAGGTCAAATGAATCAGCTGAATCTACTTTAACACTGTATTAATGATCATCAAAGCATTAATACAATAAGGAAGGGGTTGGAGGGTGTACTGTATAAAATGATGACGAGCGGCAGGAATTTAACAGGAAGAAAGCGAGCTGAGGTCAAACAGCATCTATCTCTACGTGACTAAAGAGTTAGAAACTTCATCTGGAAACTCAAAAGTCACATTAAATCATTTAACTGTGTTCATCTTTCTATAACAGAAGGAAAAAGTATGAAAAGAAGAGAAAATACTGGAGCTTTTGTGGTCTGTGTGATAAAGTGTCAGATGGTTTGAGTTGCATTTACCATGCAGATGTTGAACAGCTGCTGAGAAGCCATGAGATCAATAATCATGAAACATATGTGTATCATTGACATTGTAATGTGAAGAAAGGATCAGATGAGGACTGTACATGTGATGTGAAACAGGTTGCAGGTAGTGATGAAGACACAGTCAATGATTAGCACACTCTGCACTTCCTCTCTGCTCCAATCACACTTTTACACACTTTGAACTCGTTGTGTTGCTTTGACACATTTAGAGACTTGCTGGTGAATAAAGTGGAACAGCTAAAGAGATTCATATTTGTAGACAAAGACTCCAAACTGAAGCTAAGCTAACTAGACCAGGTCCAGACCTCGTATATATGTGAACTATGTGGTCAGTGTGTTATAGAGACAGTCTTACACAAGTGATTTCCTGTAAAGCAGAACGAGGAACTAACAAACAGGAAGTAAAGCTGAAAGTTTTCAGTCAGACTTCATTTTACAGTCATCAGAGCAGAAGGAGGAAAACAGTCTGAGGCAGGTGAGTGTTAATATCAGGACTGTAGATAATGATTACTGTCATTATTGATCAATCTGATGATTATTGATCACATTCATTGTTTAGTTGATTAAATGTGAAATGACAGAGTTTGAGGTGTTAAACGTTGTTTCCTGTTGTTTTCCTGGTTTGTGCGTCCTCACAGCGATGTAACGTGACTCACTGCTGAGCTCTAAATAGAGACAATGATCAATTGATTCAAAATACATTTTCACTATTTACCAAACTACTGAGAGAATGTACAACTATATTTGAACTCATGAATGAATCAAATGTATTGAGTGCTTCATGTTTGAGTGTAGAAGCAGAATTTAAAAGATGTTTAAAGCCAAAGAGAACTTCCTGTTCTCTCATTACTGAATGTGACACTTGTACAGACTGTTTGTCTTTAATCTTTTGCTCTGAGTTCACAGAGTTCATGCTTTAATTGTGCTGATAATGGTTTATGGTTATGTTAATGATTCACTTCATTTTTATAAGCTGTAAGTTATAACATCAGACTACATGCATGCATCACACTCTTCAAGTGTGAATTTACAGGAGATAAATATTCAGTTTTAGATAGAAAAAGAAGCACAGAGCTGATATTCAGACTTATTTCAACATGTTTATGAAAATGTAGTAAAAGTAGAATATGAGCTGAAATGATGAAGGTCTTAAGGAGGGTTCAGCATCAGCAGTTAGAAACAAAAGGTCCAGTTCTGACACAAACACCTGAACTGTGTTTCTTATTTGTACAACAGAAAAAGCTCCAAAAGGTGTTGAGTTCTCAAAACTCTTCATACAATCCTAAAATCACAGAGTGAAGCTGCTGACTTTATTGATCTTCTCAAAGAGAAATAACTTATTATCAGCATCATTCATCAGGACTGGAACATTGCCGGCTTCTTACTTCACTGTAGACGGAGGATTTACAGTAAATGTCAAACTGTTGTAGACTCACAGTGAACTTTGATTTCTCTGGAACTGCCATCAGATCAGTGTGACTGTACTTTGATACGAGGAATCATTCATCATCATCTTTTATCAGTTATGAGCAAACAGCAGCAGCACGTACACAGGGCTGATTATCAGAGTTGATCCTCGGAGCGTCCTACTGTAACAGGGACTGATGACGTAGAAGAATCAGAGCTGAATAATGATGGTGGACTTCTAACTGAAGCAGGCCGTCACACTGACTGAATAATAACTTCTTTTTTAGACATGATCACAACATGAGAGAGCTGCTGCACTGACAGACGTAAGATGTTCCTGGTTTACCTCTCAGACTCCAGAAGATGAGGATGGAGCAGAGTCTCTAACATCCAGCTGTGTTGATGAAGAGTGAGCAGTCTGATGATGATCCTCTAAACTTCAGTAATGAACCTGGACCCTCAGACACAAAGTAAGAGACTGTTTCTATTTAAACTGACCTGAAGATGATTCAGTTTTTATATCTTCACACACAGTTTACACATTTACAAGTTCAGATCTCTTTATTCTCACATGTTTTCAGCTGTAGATACAAGAAGAACGTTATCGGCTGCTACAGTTCACTTTGAGACCAGACCCTCATCTTCAGGAGCTCTCTGGTGACAGTTTTCACACCAGCGTTAACCAACCAATCAGAACGTGAAGACACCAGAGTTCACTGAACCACAACAAACAGGTGAGCTGTGAAAGCAGAACACTAACTGGACCTTGTGCTGAGATTACACTTTAGCTTTTATTCTCTACATTAAAGACAGAAAACAGTCCGTTTTAACACATACATGTCTATAACTGAGAAAACTGGATGTGATAGAAAGCTCCAGAACAGCTTCTGAGTAGATTTGTAGTAAGATGTTTTTACTCCTCTTGAGCTTCTCTGACATTTAAACGACTGCAGCCAAACTGGGCTGTTTGTCAAATGAGTCAGATCCAGTACAAACACACAATGAGTTTCTATTGGCAGACTGACAGAAACACAACTGTTCTCTTATCAGTGTTCTCTGATTTTAACAGAGAGCCAATATGAGGAAGAGGGACCTGCTCCACATCCTCAACGATTTAAAAGACGATGAATTTGAGGACTTCAAATGGTCCCTCGAGGATGAAAAGGTGGGCGACATCGAACCCATTCAATGTGCCCAGCTGGAGAAGGCAAAGAGGAGAGACGTGGTGGATCTGATGGTGCAGAAATATGAACTAGCTGGAGCTGTGGAGGTGATGAAGAGCGTTTTAAAGAAGATAAGCAGGAATGATCTGGTGAAGAAGTTATCAAACATCAGCTCAGGATCAGAAGGTCAGTCACAGGAAGAGACAAACATGACATCACATCCAGACAGCAGATCTGAGGAGAAACAGCCTGTGTCTTTATATAGTTTAATCATTTTACATTAAGATTCCTTCATTGACATTTCTCAGAACTCACATACACTGAAACAAAGCTGATACTCTGCATTTGACCCATCCTATACTCTAGGAGCAGTGAGCAGTGGCACTGACAGAGGTAACAACCCTAACACAGATGTTTCTGATGGTGGGAGTAAACCAGAGCAACCAGCAGAAACCCACACTAACACTGGGGAAACATCTAAACTCATCACAGAGACGACCGGAGACAACAAGGGTTCAAACCCAGGACCTTCTAGCTGTGAGGCAACAGTGCCAAACACTGAGACACCTCACTGCTCACACAGTAAGTATTTGGACAATTTATAGCTTAACCGGCAGGCTGTATTAAATGGAGAACGTTGATTTCTCTGCCATGTAAACATGTAACATGAACCAAAGACTGTAGAGCAGCTCAGAGTGACAGCAGCTGAATGAAAGTAGAGATCATTACTCAGAGTGATTTAACCTTAAATTTAAAGTCCAACTAAAACTTAAACTAACACAAATGATCCTCTAGAAGTCTAAATAATTTAGTTTCCACCACTTAACATTTGACTGTTTGTTGAATTCAGACACATTCAAGCTGTGAGGAAAAGTTGTGACTCAGACACACAGAGCAAAACAGAGAAAAAGTCAGGACTGATAAACATCTTCTGTTACTAATACTGATAAAATAAGAAAGACACGCTTTGAGAATAAAGTCAGTGTAGAGGAGATATCTGATCACTGATTTGTTGCTTGTACAGATTGACAGTAACCAGTACTGTGCATGTTAACATGTTCCCTGATTACCCAGCTAACCTTTCTCTGAGTAACATGCTTACATAAATACATGTAAACACACTGAGAGATGTTCACATCTAGATTTTTCTTCTCTTCCAGCACAAAGTGGAAAGCAGGAGGATTTAGATGAACATCAGACCACTCTGATCAGGGAATATCAACATGTGAATGAAGAAACTGATGAGGCAGGAAATAGACTCCTCTTCGACAGCTCCTACACTGAGGTCTTCATCACAGAGGGAAGGAGTAACGAGGTTAATACCCAACATGAGGTGAGGCAGCTTGAAACAGCTTCCAAGAAGAAGACCCTCCATGGCGCTCCAATCAAGTGTCAGGACATCTTTAAAGTCTTACCTGGCCAACAGAAGCGCATCATCAGAGTTGTTCTGATGAACGGCGTCGCTGGCGTTGGAAAAACCTTCACAGTGCAGAAGTTCACTCTGGACTGGGCACAGCTCTCCGAAAACCAAGAGATCAGTCAGCTGATTCCACTTCCATTCAGAGAGCTGAACGTGATCAAAGATGAGCAGCACAGTCTGATCACACTGATCTGTCATTTCTATCCAACATTAAAGCTCACAGCAGAGAAGCTCGCTGGCTGTAAAGTTCTGTTCATCTTTGACGGCCTGGATGAAAGCAGACTTTCACTGGATTTCAACAACAGTGAGGTCGTGTCTGATATCACACAGAAGTCATCAGTCAGCATGCTGCTGACAAACCTCATCCAGGGGAAGCTGCTTCCCCGGGCTCTCATCTGGATAACTACCAGACCTGCAGCAGCCAATCAGATCCCTCTGAAATGTGTGGGAAGGGTAACAGAAGTACGAGGCTTCACTGACCCCCAGAAGGAGGAGTACTTCAGTAGGAGATTCAGTGATGAAGAGCAGTCCAGCACAATCATCTCACACATCAAGACATCCAGGAGCCTCCACATCATGTGTCACATCCCAGTCTTCTGCTGGATCACTGCTACAGTTCTGGAGGACACATTGACTCCAGACCAGAGAGGAGAGCTGCCCAAGACCCTGACTGACATGTACTCACACTTCCTGCTGGTTCAGACAAAGAGGAAGAAGAACAAGTATGATGAGCGACATGAGACGAGTACACAGGAGCTGACGGAGGCTGACAGGAACCTTCTTCTGAAGCTGGGGAGGCTGGCGTTTGAACAACTGGAGAAAGGAAACATCATGTTCTACCAAGAAGACCTAGAGCAGTGTGGTCTTGATGTCACAGAGGCCTCTGTGTTATCAGGAGTTTGTACACAGATCTTCAAAAGAGAGAAACACCAGAAGACAACAGTCTACAGCTTTGTTCATCTGAGCGTTCAGGAGTTTCTGGCTGCAGTCTACATGTACCACTGTTACACCAGCAGGAAGACAAAGGTACTGAAGGACTTCCTGAGAGAAGACTACAGTAACTCATCTCTGGATAACTTCCTGAAGACAGCCATGGAGAAATCTCTCAGAAGTGAAAATGGCCACCTGGACCTGTTTGTCCGCTTTCTTCATGGCCTCTCTCTGGAGTCCAACCAGAGTCTCTTAGGAGGCCTGCTGGGTCAGACAGACAACAGTCCAGAAACCATCCAGAGAGTCATCACCAACCTGAAGGAGATGAACAGTGGTGATATCTCTCCTGACAGAAGCATCAACATCTTCCACTGTCTGATGGAGATGAACGACCGCTCAGTACATCAGGAGATCCAAGAGTTCCTGAAGTCAGAGAACAGATCAGAGAAGAAACTCTCTGTGATCCACTGCTCAGCTCTGGCCTACATGCTGCAGATGTCAGAGGAGCCTCTGGATGAGTTGGACCTGAAGAAGTACAACACATCATATGAGGGACGACAGAGACTGATCCCAGCTGTGAGGAACTGTAGAAAGGCTCAGTAAGTCCAGATGTGATTAACTAAATCAGTGTAGATTAGTAGTTTAGTTCTTCAAATATAAATAATAAAATAGTACTCTACTTGTTTATAGCTGTTAAGTTAATGACCAGTTATTCTATATATTTCTAGTCATTATTGGATTTGACAGTGTTTTCTTCTCTTTCTCTTCCTTTGTGTGTTGGAGGATTCATTCAAACCTGGTGAAACACATGAAGGACTTTAGAGGTTGTGGTTGAGGTTTTATTACAGCAGCATTTTATAACATGTAATAGAATTTTTGTAATAGAAGACAAGAGGGGGCACAAGAACTCAGCTGGAGCAAACACATGTGTGAACTACCATATCTTACACACACTTCCAACAAAACAGCACACAAACTTTTAACAACACACAACAAACAAAAAGAGTGAGTTGTCCACTCACTCAGCGCTTTTTATCAGTCTACACCGAACAACACAAACAGACAACCAAAAACTTCAACCACAATCAGTGTGTGCTTTGGACAACACCTTTTTCACTTTTAAAATGTGGAAAAGTAACAAAATACAATTTCCACAGAATTTACGTACCAATTAAATCTCTATGATCCACCAAGAGTGAAATGCACTTACTGTGTCCTGTTTCAGTGGAACGAAGATCACAGGTCACAGGCATCCCTTAAAAACACACCCAATAGGATGGGATTGAGGTTCCCCAGTTACCTAATGCAACTGCCCTGGCCACAGGATGATTATCCTTCCTTGAAACAGGTTGTGTCATCTCGGAGCAAACCTTCAAGTAATAACTCGGAAATTGTCTGAAAACACTCAACATGAAGAGGGAATAATACACAACACTGTTGGGTTGAAGATTAAACAAATATTGCTGTACAACAAAGAGACCGCATACACAAAGTTCACTCTGATCTTCCCATATGCACGCATGGTTGGATCTTATCAAGCACACACTGCCTTTGAGTAACTCACTTCAGCCAGGTGGTTTGTATGACACCTTCGTTCCGAGCAACGCATCCATGTAGTACCACAGTACTTGACACTGAATTGAATTACTACAAAAACGTATTCTTTTATTGTATTGTTTGTAGACATCACTCACATATCCCTTTTATGTCAGTGGGACATACAACACATGATACTATAATAAGAATCTTCTAACTTGTGTCATAGAAATCAGCTAGAGATCCCTTTACCCTCTTGCAAATTTCACACACAATATGTTATCAATAATATAATAATATAACAATAATTATTTAACGTGTGTGTATTGTATACTTAGTGTGCACATTTAATATATAACTGCAGCCACTCTCTAGGTCTACGTTTAAACTAGTCTGTCAATACCACACAGGAGATTACATGACCAGGGATCCCACCAACCAATACCGCAAAGGATTTATATGTGCTGGCTACCTCGGTATTATAGAGCAAAGATTCATAACCCCATACTCACTTATCAAAGTAGATGGAGCACCGTTGTCTGACACCTGTGCATGACGTCAGGCGGGATCCTGTCCCCCGTTTGTCGGAGCTGAACTTTCCCTGAGTCTGTCTGCAGACTCCCACCGGTGGTTAACCTTCAGTCGAGACCCAGGTGTCAGTCAGCGAGCGTCCATCCTGCCGACAACGCCAAATGTAATAGAATTTTTTGTAATAGAAGTTTCTCTGAAGAAAAGCACATACGATGGAGTGATGAATCTTTCTCTTTTACTCAGTACATGCCAGCATGGGGACGGACACACAGTCGTTCTGCCAAGCTACAACTAGTTTCAGCTTTTATACAGTACCTCCCAGTGGAAGTCGTAAAGAAACAAAAGACAGAAACCCTTCAAAGACTACTGATATAATGTGCTGACCCTCTACTAGGTCAAAAGATGGTCAGTTTGCTGTTGATGTCTTATCTCGTATAACAAAAGGCCTGTGGCTTAGGTGTTTACAGTTTTTACAGCCCACCTGACCCAATGAGTCCCTCATGACACAAAAATTCCCTCACACACAACATATATCAGTATTTTACAGTTATCAGTGAATGCAGTAAAGTTATTATTACATGAGCAGCTTCTGTAAATCATATATAATCACACACTGTTTTTAACACTATGATTAAGAGTTTAAAATAAGATCTGTTTCATTTTCCAAAGATTTCTGAAGTCAGAGAGAATTGCTTTCATCATCATTTTTTTCTGAAAGGTTTCTGAGACATTTCATAGTGAGCACGGAGGATCAGCCAATCAGCAGACTGATTCAGTAATGTCAGTTATACAACAATATGTAGAGTTGGCTAACGTTAACCAACATTAGCCTCCGTAAACTACTGGTCATAGAGACTTTGCTATTGTCTAGCACACATTTCCCCTCATCCATGCACTTCCCTACACTACTGATTCTACACATTACACATGGAGTTTACATTTAGTTTGTTAATAACTTACTTTAATACATTATTTTAGTTTTTGAGATTTGTCGTGTTTTGATTTGAAGAAAGCAAGGTGGACGGTTATTGAGAGTTCAAAAGACAATGTGTTTATTTGACAAAACAAAGAATTATACGCAGCTGCGGACTTAGGGTTAGGGTTAGGACTTTCACTCGAGAGATCTGTAGCAGAAGCCCTGACATTTACAATATTAATTCCCTTTATACCTTACAGTTTGGGGTGATCATATGTGTCACTACCTCATTGGTTCACACTTGTTGCTATCCAGTTGCATGTGGGACTTTCCATACTGTAGATGTACGTGACATTTCTTTAATTAATTGATGACTCATGTCTGGAGTTATCAGTTTTAGGACATGTGTTCAGTTTCAGCTTCTCCTTTAATCAGAGGAAGAGGTGCATTTGGCCTTTAATACTTATCTTGGAATAGAATTGATGTTTTTCACTTCTATATTCTTGGGTTGAACCAGAGGTCTTAAACTTGATGAACTTCTAGAGTCAGCAACACATAGCATCTCTCCAAACCGCACTGACCTCTGTCTGACTCTACATTTTCGATGATATAAGCAAATGCTAGTGTTGGGTTGTGTGATTAAAGTTAATTAGCAAAAGATTATAAAACCTTACAGATTCAAACATGTGTTCTCCTTGTTAGTCTGAACCTTGAGCCACTTCATAATAATATGTTGTAATATTTGTGTCATTACAGACTTACTGCCTATGATCTCTCAGACACTGACTGTGAAGTTGTGACCTCAGCTCTGAAGTCCAACCCTCATCTGACAGAGCTGCACCTGAGACTCTACAGACTGTCTGATTCATCACAGAAGCTTCTGTCAGCTGTACAGGAGAGTCCAAACTGTAAACTGAAGACTCTGAGGTGAGTTCACTGACTGTAACTTTGGTAGATTTCTTTTTCTTCTATTTATTAAATTCAAATCCTTCACTGAAGTTTCAAATGTTTGGTTCATAATTATCAGGATTAGTTTGAATCTGCTGAATAGATGGAAAGAAAAAAAGAACAAGGTGCATAATCTAAGATATGAAACAAAATAATGAGCATGACAGTTTTCTTTTATTTCCAATGCACACTAAGAATAATAAACATATCAATCATAAGCAGAGTATCATAAAAACAGAGTTCCATTACCAGCAGCGATGCTAACGGGCATGATGACTTGAACAGCTACCAATGTGAACTTGTCCATCATATTATCTGAACCACTGATGTGAAGAACTAATGTTAATCAAGATAATAAGAGTCAAACTCATAATAATAATAATAATAATAATAATAATAATAATAATGATAATAATAATAATGATGGAGTCATCAGGCTGAAGCATCAGCTGGGTTTTGGGCTGGATCACCTTATCAAAGCTGGCCTGCTCAGTGTCTCCCTCTCTCTTCCACCAGCAACATCTCTTTTCTTTCTTTGCTTCATGTGTTTGTTATTGTCTAGCACACATTTCCC
Source organism: Scomber japonicus (assembly GCF_027409825.1). Taxonomy (NCBI): domain Eukaryota; kingdom Metazoa; phylum Chordata; class Actinopteri; order Scombriformes; family Scombridae; genus Scomber; species Scomber japonicus. The sequence goes on along the minus strand of NC_070600.1, from coordinate 25,988,604 downwards.
CTCATCCATGCACTTCCCTACACTACTGATTCTACACATTACACATGGAGTTTACATTTAGTTTGTTAATAACTTACTTTAATACATTATTTTAGTTTTTGAGATTCAAACATGTGTTCTCCTTGTTAGTCTGAACCTTGAGCCACTTCATGATAATATGTTGTAATATTTGTGTCATTACAGACTTACTGCCGTTAGACTCTCAGACACTGAATGTGAAGTTGTGACCTCAGCTGTGAAGTCCAACCCTCATCTGACAGAGCTGCACCTGAGACTCAACGAACTGTCTGATTCATCAGAGAAGCTTCTGTCTGCTGTACAGGAGAGTCCAAACTGTAAACTGAAGAGTCTGATGTGAGTTCACTGACTGTAGCTTTGGTAGATTAATCACCATATAGTGCTCCTGAGAAAATACATTCAAAATGTCTTAAAGCTGCAGTATGTAGTGAACGAGTCCAACCTCCAGGTCCCTTCTTCCTCTCTGCTGCACTTTACTAGAGTATTTATTTTATTTTCCTCCATTTGAACACAAATATCTGGACTTTCTACTCTTCACATTGTGAAACAGACTCATTACTTGTTTCAGTGACTTTATAAAAAGAAGACATGGTGTGTAAATAACGATAGAAAACATCGTTGTTTTCTTTTGTTCTAGCAACACATCTTTTGGTCATCTACCCAAAACAGCCCACAACTGTTATCATGCATAACCTCTGTCATCAAGGAATCAATATCTGACACACACACAGAGCACTGCTGTTTAACCCTTTACATACTGTTCAGGTTCAAATGTGACTATTTTACATTTGATAACAGTAAAAACACCTTAAATACTTTTTACTTTGGAAATATTTCAACGACTTAAAAACATTCATGTGCAGCTGAAAAATTAAAAATAGAGTAATATTCCTCACATTTAATTCATTATTCTTTCAGTTAGGGTAGCAAACATAACAGATGGAATCTCACTCCAAACTTTTCGTGACACATTTTACAATAAAAAAGGATTTTAGCTTAGCTCAGATCTACTAGCATGAGTCTAGAGACTGTAGCCATACAGGGTTTCCCCAGGAAGTCTGCAGGGGCTCCTCAGGTGTCACGTTCAAGTGCACAGAAGAAAATCAGAAATCCCTGCAGTAACTAACACATCACAATAAAATAATAAAATAAGACAATAACTTAAATACAAACTAAATTCAGTCCTTCAGTAACGACAGCGAGGCAGCAAATATCACATCACAGTAAGATGTTAGTTTATGATCAGGAAACAATTTTATTAAAATGAATATTAACCAAGTACATTACAACGGGGGGGGGGCTGGGTGGGCCAATCAACAGAGAGGGAGAAACATTTAAAAAGACAGCTGCAATATGATAGGCTGACAAAGAAGGTGTGTCAGCGTGCTATTGGTTAGATGTGAGCAGGTGATGTGAACAGCTGACGTCTTAATTGATGCCCCAGAAATGACAGAAAGGAAATGATAAGCTGTGAGAAAGATCAGAATGACTGAGGGATGAGAAATCAAACTATAGATGTGAGCTTGTAAAAAAGATGCTCTTCCTGTCTGAACTTTCGCTGAGCTTCATTTTTACATTTAAGGAATAAAATGCATCAGAAAAAATACATTTAATAAAAAGATCAAAATAATGAGCATCAAACTGTTTGATCATCAAATGCATGAAGTAAATATAAAGTTTCCTCTTTCATGATAACATATGTTGGAATATTTGTCATTACAGACTTTGGGAATGTGGACTCTCAGAGACTCACTGTGAAGTTTTGGCCTCAGCTCTGAAGTGCAACCCCTCCCATCTGACAGAACTGAACCTGAGTATAAACAAACTATCTGATTCATCAGTGAAGCGTCTGTCTGCTGGACTGGAGAGTCCAAACTGTAGACTGGAGACTCTGAGGTGAGTTCACTGACTGTGGCTTTAGTAGATTTTTATTAAATTTAAATTCTTCAGTGAAGTTTCAAATGTTTGGTTCATAATTTTCAGGATTTGCTTAACATAAATGTGCAGAATGTAAATTTTTTCAGGAATTTAAAATCCACAGTGTTGTTGTGAGTAAAAATGACTTCCAGAGTGTAAACTAATATGAGGCTTCAGCAGTCTGAGTTCCACATATCAAGTAAGTATGTTTGTGTTTCTTCAGTGTTTCCTTGCTGAGCTGCAGTGGAGGGATCCAAACTCAAAGAGGGAATTTAGTTCTAAATATTCTGTTTCAAACTCATCAAGTTTACTTGATGAAGGAGAAATATTTCTTTATTATTATTATTTAATGTTTTAAAGAATAATGTCTGATCATTGATATTGAAGCTTCACAACACACACACACACACACACACACACACACACACACACACACAAACACACACACACTATAAAACACAGACATATATATACATACACACACATACACACACACACACACAAACACACACAAACACACACACACACACACACACACACACACACTATAAAACACAGACATATATATACATACACACACATACACACACATACACACACACACACACACACACACACACACTACTACACATTTAAAACCTGAACACATCTGATTGGATTATAAATGGATTTTAATCTTCATCATTTATTCTTTATTCAGATTGCAGCGCTGCAGTTTATCAAAGATCAGCTGTGATTATCTGGCCTCAGCTCTGAAGGACAACCCCTCCCATCTGAGAGAGCTGAATCTGGGAGGAAACAAGCTGAAGGATTCAGACGTGAAGCAGCTGATGAATCTTCAGCAGAGTCCAGCCTGCAGACTGGAGACTCTGATGTGAGTAGAGAGTTGGAGTCAGTCTGTGCTGGTTTCAGCAGTTTAGTATTAAACACAGTCAGTATCAAAGCAAAGATCCAGTATTTCCTGGTGAAGCTCCAACCTTCTCAGTGCTGCTTTCCTCAGTGAAGCTGTGAGAGGAGAATGGTGACAGGCTTCAGGATTGGACAGAAAGACAGAGCGAGAGAGAACAGTCAGCCAATCAGATGAGCCAGAAGCTTGTTGTGATCATGTGTTTGAGTTGATGTGAAGACGACTGTTGTTGTTGTGTTGATGTCTGCAGGAAATAAAGCTGGATTACAGCTGACAGCCTTACAAGATGTATAGAGACAGTGATCCTCATTATCAAATCTGATCTCAAAGTGTTTGTTCTCTCATTTCAACACTAAAATATTGATCAGTTCATCGTTGTCAGAGCTCTAAGATCAGTCTGACTGCAGCCTGCAAATCACTGGCTCTGATTTCACACAAGCATCATTACGTTTAGTAACCATGTGGTCTTTATACAGACCAGAACCTCTGCTGAAGTCCAGGAATCACAGCAGCTGTTTAGCTGAGAGCTCTGACTGATTGTCATGTGATGATTTAACAGCAGGAAACATCTTCAAATCCCACAGAGACTCTGCAGCTTTAAACTTTGATAAGAGTTGACATGTATCAGCAGTAAATCCATCAGTAAACTGATGAGTGAATGTCTCTGTTTCTGCAGTAATGATGTGTTCATGACTCTCAGCACTTTATTTCCTTTACTTTCCTGTACTTGAGTGAAATCTGCAGAGGAAACACACTTGACAGTAAAAGTGTGTGCAGGTGTGTGAGCTCGGAGCTCAGTGTGTTCACTCCAACACGTTAACATGAGAGCTGAAAGGAAGCAAGCTACGCTGCACAGCTGTTCCACTTCTGGTCTGAACAGGACTGAAGTCCCTGCTGCTCTTTATACTGGATGTGCTGCATCACTGACTGACAGCTGATCAAGTGAGTCTCACTAAACACTCATTTATCTCCTCTGTTCTTTCTTCCTCTCTCATCAGATGGAGGTGATGATCTCTGTCAGAGTGAGAGTGAACATCCAGGAGTGTTGAGAGAGGATCAGCTGGATCCTGATGATCCATCTGGAGTCTAGATCTGGATTTTGTCGTCTTCACTTAAGTCTCTTAACTGACTCCAAACTGAACAGTTATCTCTGGATTTAGCTGAAGTCAGCACTTTACAGATGAGTTGTACATGAGCAGTTTGATGCAGAAAAGATAAAAACAGGTGTTATAAGTCAGACTGTGAGCCTGGGCTCATATTTATCAAGCGTCTCAGAATCACACTGAGAGTTAACGAGGACTAAAACTAATGAATGAAGCAGAAGAGAATTGACTGTGACTTTCAGCAGGAGAAGGATTACTGCTGGGAGAGAGTGAGACGTGGCTGTTTTACCACAGTCAGAGCAGCAGAGTAGAGGGTCCGGCCATTTCTGAGCTGCTTTTATGTTTAGATCCAAAGCTGAAAACATGCTGAACAATGTGTTAGAATGATGGAAGCTGCAGTTCAGTCTGCGTCCACACGGAGGAGCCAGAGATCTGCACACTTCATCATTATGACTGGAAAACACTCTGAGCTCATTTCATTATGGATTTATATGATGACAGTAAAAAATCATTCATTCTGGACTCAGACGTCAAATCCACTAAAACTTATCAACTTTAATCCTGTTTTTTAATTCAGGTTGAGTTCATGAAAAAGCTTTTATCTCCCTGCTTATTATTATATTATTGTTATCATTACTATTATTACTGTAATCATTATATTATTATCTGTCTTTATTAGATCTCATTTCAATCAGCAGTTTTAGATTTTTATTATTGATCACTGATTATTGTTTTCTCAGTTTTTAGTTTTATCTGTAAATAAAATGATGAAAAATGTTTTTAATAAATTTAAAGTGACGTTGTCAAACATGTCAAAGATCTTCAGTTTACTGTCAGAGGAAAAGAAAGCAGGAAATATTATATTTATATATATTATTTCTTCATCTTTTTATTCAGACTTTTTTCTTTTCAAACATCCTGAAACAAACAGCGAGGCTTCAGCTGAGACTCTGTTCAGACTCTTTCTGTCTGAAACATCAAACTAATAAATCACACCAGGAGAAAGTGACATTCATCTCAGATTATTGGTCAAAACTCTGAGCCAAAATAAAACTTCAAGAAAATAACAAGTCAGAATTATGAATAAAGAGAAACCTGGTCACAGCAGATGGAGAGTCATAATTCTATTTAAATGTCATTTCTGAGGATAAACTCAACATTTCATCAAATAAAGTTCACTTTGATTCAATTTAATCAGCTTTACATCTTAAATATACTGGATTCCTAAAGTTAGACTTGAAAGGAGAAAAATGTCTGAATTCAGTTTATAAAGATAAAAGTTAATAAAATAAAAACTAAGCTGGACTTTAGATCAAAGTCAGGATTATTACATTAAGTCAAACTTGTGGTTTTAAATTCATAAGAAAAAAAATCTGGATTCTTTCTCTGAAAAATAAAAACTTTAATTTGGGGTAAAAAAAAAAGAAATTAATTAAATAATGTTGAGATTCTTAAAAGTCTGACTTTTATGAGGCACGCTCACTAAACACTCAGCTGTCTTTCTGTAATTCTTTTTAAAATCAAGTTAAGTTGTTTCAGTCACCAGAGAAACATTTGTGTTAGGAGCTCTGACTGATGTTCATCATCTTTATTAGAATAGCATCAGTGATCATCTTCATCATCATATTCACCATCATCATCATCTTTATTAGAATAGCATCAGTGATCATCAGCTTTAAATCCCATCTGCTGTTTCTATCATGGACTGTGTGATTTAAAGCAGAGCGGTATGATGCTGCAGGAGGCCACCAGGTGGCAGCAGAGGCTCAGAGGACAAATGTTTCAACACACAGACTTTAAATGTGAGAAAATAAAGACATCTACAGGACATCATCTTCATCATCTTCATCTTCATCATCTTCATCATCATCTACAGGACTTTATTATTACATGTTAACATGTTAAATATGAACCCTTTACATACCTTCATCTTCATCAGCATCACATCATCTTCATCAGCATCATCTTCTTCATCTTCATTATCATCTTCATCAGCATCATCTTCATCAGCATCATTTTCATCATCTTCATCAGCGTCATCATCATCTTCATCATCTTCATCATCTTCATAATCATCTTCTTCATCATCTTCATCATCTTTATCAGCATCATCTTCGTCATCTTCATCATCATCTTCATCATCATCTTCATCATTTTCATCTTCATCCTCATCATCTTCACCATCATCATCATCTTCCTCAGCATCATTTTCATCATTATCATCATCTTCATCTTCATCAACATAATTTTCATCTTCATCAGCATCATTTTCATCTTCAGCATCATCTTCATTTTCATCTTCATCATTTATTCTTTATTCAGATTGATGGACTGCTGGTTGTCAGAGATCAGCTGTGATTATCCGGTCTCAGCTCTGAAGGACAACCCCTCCCATCTGAGAGAGCTGGATCTGAGTCTCAACAACCTGAAGACATCTACAGGACTTTATTATTACATGTTAACAAATATGAACACAAGAGTCTTTTAACCCTTTACATACCATCATCATCATCTTCATCAGCATCATCATCAGCATCATTTTCATCAGCATCATCTTCATTCTTGGGTGTAAACTGTCTGACTGATGGTAATGATGGTGATGATGATGATGATGGTGGTGATGATGATGATGATGATGATGATGATGATGATGATGGTGATGAGGAGGATGATGATGATGATGATGATGAGGAGGAGGAGGAGGAGGAGGAGGAGGAGGAGGATGATGATGATGATGA
>NC_070600.1:25939421-25976921 GCF_027409825.1 Scomber japonicus | reverse complement strand
CCCGTTACCCCCTAACCCCCCTCCCCCAACCCATTACCCATATCATAGATGAAGCGTAGTAGTCGGTTTAGTTTCTTAGAGTTTTGTAAAGCCTCCGATTTCCTGTTTTATTTTCTCTTTTGTGAACAGAGTTTGGTTCCTCCAGTGTTTTGTGTTCCTAGTTGTGACTTTTCGTTTTCCTCCTAGTGGAGTGATTTTCTGTTGTTTCAGTCCTTTAGTTTTTTAGGCCTTTTCCCTCCTTGTTAGGAGTGGTTTTGTTTTATTAGAAGATTTTCTCCCTGTTTATTTTTTCTCCCTAGATTTCCTGGTTTGATAAAGTACAGTTTTTTCTAGCCTGTTATTTTGTCACTCTGTCAAGAAGGTTGGAACCAATAAAGTTAATAACCCTAACCCTTAACAGTCCTACCTCTGCATCTGAGTCCTCACTTACGTCCAGGTCTGATAAATACATGATAATGGAAATAAAATGCATCATCTTTTATTTCTGTGCAGCTGATACCGTTTTATAAATGCAAATGTACAAATTTAACCTGCATTTATTTAAAGATCCACAACCATTCAAACATGTTTTATTCTACTGGACCATAAAACAGTGATTATGAATGTTTGTTTGCTCTCTCGCTGCTTCATTAACGATTAAATAACTTATTTATTAATGACTGATGGGAAATATATGAATGTGAATTTGGTGCAGAGATTAATTATGAGTCAGAACATGAGCAGTATGTAAAGGGTTAAATCAGATCAGCTGTGATATCTGAGCGAGGGAAGAAGACAACGAGTTTTCTGTTACAGTAAATAACTACCGTCATTTTAAAGGTGCAGTCTGCAGGAATGTTAGATAATGTTCATAAGTACGTTTTAGAAGAAGGAGAAGCTGTTTATCTGCAATCTGAAAGCTCACCACTAGATGTCATTGATACCCCTTTTCCACCGAGCTGGAGCTGGTGCTGGTTCGGAGCCAGAGCCTGACTAAGCACCGGTTCTTTGCTTTTCCACCACCAAAGCTCCAGCCCGGAGCCTCAGAACGGGAGCCAGAGCAAGCACCAACTCTTTGCTGGTCTAAAGCAAGAACCGGCTACGTCAGCGGGCTGGGGGCGGGGCTAACGTTTATTAGCCAGCTAGCTGGGCTAACGTTCATAAGCTGACTAGCGTGGCAGTTACAGAGGGTTAAAGATTTGTTGATTAAAAGTACTATTTTCATTTTTTTGTCAGAGCTGTCGTCTTCTTGTACTTCTTCTTCTTCTTCTTCTTCTTCTTCGTTTCCGGCAGGCTAGACGCCTTGCGCCATATTGCTGACTGTCACTGGTGAATCATGGAAGTGCTTCAAAGGCGCGCTGGCTACGTTATACAGTGACGTAATCGCGTGGCTCCTTGTCGGTGGAAAAGCATCAGGTTCATAAGAGGTGCTTGGATTAGCACCAACTGAGCACTGTCTCTAGCACTCCAGCTCGTGGAAAAGGGGTATGAGTCCTACACGCTGCTCCTTTAAGATGTTCTTTATTTAGTGATTGATTATGTATCAGGTCCTTTCATGAATTATAATGATGTCAGCAGAATAAAGTTCATTTTAAGTCATTATTGAAACAAAGCAACATCTCTATTGTAACATATTTGTCTTTTGATAAATTGCTCCAATAAAAATATTTGTATTTTCTAGTCACTTTAATCTGAAGTGGAACCTTTCTTCCAGATCTTAGCTTCCTCCTCCTCCCCTCAGCTGTGCTTCCGGTGTGTTTGTGATGTTTTAATGTGTTTCTGTGGAGCTAACGATGTGACGCTAACGACCCGTCACCCTCTGAAGTATCACCTCCACAGCTGTAGAGACAGATGTGCTTCCTGTTAGCTCGACGGCATCAACAGGTTCATCATCATTCCTCTGCTGACTCACACACACACACACAAACATACACACTCACACACACACAAACACACACACACACTCAGACACACACACACACACACACACACACACACAAACATACACAGACACACAGACACACACACACACTCTTCAGAGGGAGTCTGTGTGTGTGTGTGTGTGTGTGTGTGTGTGTGTGTGTGTGTGTGTGTGTGTGTGTGTCTGAGTGTGTGTGTGTGTGTGTGTGAGTCGCAATCCTTCAGAGAAACTGTTTAGTCTGCAGGAATTCATTCAACTCTCACACTCAAACACACACACACACACACTCAGACACACACACACACACACTCAGACACACACACACACACACACACACCCACACACACACACACACACACACACACACTATAAACCTGCAGGTCAAACTGTTTTCTGACCCTAACCCTACAGGTCGTCTTCATGTTAGCAGCAGTGAAAGCTCACAGGAAGTGAAGCGTCTCAGATCAGCTGCTGATTTATCCGCAGGTCATGTGACAGTCGCTGCTCGAGGCTTCGGCCAATCAGCTGCTGCCACTGCAGGAACACTAACAACCTGCTTTCTTACCGTCTGCTGGAAGCTCTGAAGTTTCAGTTTCCTTACAAGCTTTTTAATAAGCGAAGGTTCATCAGTCATATTCTACCATGGTTTATAACTCACTTCCTTCTCAGACTGATGTCGTTTAGTTTTTACAGATCAGTGATAATAAATGTTGGTAAGATGATGAGTCCATAAATCAGTTAAACTAGATTTAAAAGCAGCATCAGGTTTGTTAAAATGTACATTTAGTATTTTTGTTGGTTTTCTAGCTAAATTCAGACTGAACTCCGCAGCAAGACAGCATGGAGGTTACGCCCAGTTCAATATAATCAATACTGTCAGGGTCTGTCATGTGTCTGTTTCCTGTTTTATTTTGACACCCTAGTCTCTGTGCTCACTTCCTGCTCCCCGTGTGATTACCTGTCCCCGCCCTTATGTGTTTCACCTGTGTCTCGTTATCCCTTCCCTCCTGTGTGTATTTAACCAGTGCTCCCCTGTGTGTCAGTGCCAGATCGTCTTGTCCCTAATTTAGATTCCTAGTGTTATCGACCCGTTTTGCCTTTTGGATTCCGAGTTTCTGCCCTGTGGTTTTGGACTTCCTGGTTTCCGACTCTTGGACTGAATAAATTCACTTGAGAACTGATTCTGCCTGCCTGCAATTGTGTCCGCCAGTCTCTGTGTTCTGATAAATATATTAAAAAAAGATCAATAAGAGAGATTTGAAATGACATTTGCACCATTTTATACCAAAAGACTGAATGCTCCTGAAAATGTCAAATGGTGTAACCACAAAAGAATGATAGATATTAAATATTGTATCAGCTACAGTGTGTTTAAGTGGATTTATACTAATAATGACTTCATTTACTACATGTAAAAAGTAGTTGTACCTCAAACTGTACTACAGTAAAGTACTAGTACCTCTAACTATACAACATTAAAGTACTAGTACCTCAAACTGTACTACAGTAAAGTACTAGTACTTATTTTATTTATAGTATTTTATTCATGTGTAATACTCCACATTGTTATTATAGCTGCATAGTGACGCCTCTAATCTCATTAAAATAAAAACATATAATATATAAAATATAACCCATACATAATGACAATAAAGCTTCTACCTTTCCTCTCAAACTGAACTTCTACACAGTAAATGTTACTATAAACTAACATGAACTTTATTCTTTATATTTCTGCAGTGAAACATCAGCTGATGATTGATGAGCTGACAGAAGCTGATCTGAATGCTGATCATGTTTCATGTGTTAATAATCGGTTTGAGAGGAAGCATTAATCTGCTGCTGTTGGTTTGGTTTCCTTCTGACTCTGTTTTAAATGTATTCATCTTTCTCTCTGCACACTCACTAAATCACCATTTCTCTCCGGGTGGCAGGAAGAAATCACTCTGGTTCCTCTCCAGCTTTCATTACGGGAGGAGGGGGGGGGGGGTGTTGGGTGATGGGGGGTTGTTCTGCTGCAGGGGGCCGATGCATGAAATGAGTGTTAGTGAGCTCGACCTGCACACTCAAACACCTGCAGAGCTTCAACCAATCAGAGAACACATGCACACGTCTGTCAGCCGGCCAATCACCTCTGATTTAACTGTTACCATGACGACGATTTAGGAAAAGAACAGGTGAGCTCCGTCCTCCAAGTCAGGTTTTTATACAAATGCATCTCTGTTGTCTCATGATGTGTAACTCAGACCAACATTTAGAAAATATCACTAATAAAAAAAGACACAGAATCTATATAAACTAGGGCTGTCAGCGTTAACGCGTTAATCGTGATTAGATTAATGCAATCCATAACGCGTTATTTTTTTAAAAATCTCATTTTAATGTTGCAAGCCTTTTTGTCCCTTCTACTCCCCCGTAGACGGCTCCTCTAGCTGTAGCGCTATGCTTTGAAGTGGCCTCCTGCAGTAAACCTACCGCGCTGATGGAAAGTAAGAGAGCTACTGGACTTTTGAACGGCTTGTTTAGAAGGAGAAGAAGAAGAAGCAGTAAAAGAAGAAGCAGAAGAAGGAGAAGGAGAAGGAGAAGAAGAAGCAGTAGAAGAAGAAGAAGAAGAAGAAGAAGCAGAAGAAGAAGAAGAAGAAGCAGTAGAAGAAGAAGCAGCAGAAGAAGCAGTAGAAGATGAAGAAGAAGGAGAAGAAGAAGAAGCAGAAGCAGAAGCAGTAGAAGAAGAAGAAGGAGAAGAAGAGCTGGCTGCACAGACTCATGTTATATAATCAGAATGAGTAAAGGATGAAATGTGCAGCGCTGCAGACTTTCACGCACATGTGTTGATCTTGTTTTCGTGCTTCATTGAACAACAGTCGCCTTCAGTTGGACCATTTGTGTTTTGACGGGGCGAGCGAGCCGCACACACAGAGAGAGAGAGAGAGAGAGAGAGAGAGAGAGAGAGCCAATGCGATGTTTTCCTCCTCTCGTTACCTTCTCTGCTTCATGGAAACAAATCTTTTGTGCCTCCCGGTTTGTGTGACTGTTACTGTACTGATGCTTGATATGAAGGAACGCTGCAGGCTCTTCATACGAGAGCTCTATCTATAGAAAACTGCTTCTGTTCTTCAGGCCTGGAGGGAACCAACGCTGACTCTTTATTCTCTGCTCTCTGAACCGTCACTGCACACATTCATCTCTGAGCCTGCATCACATCTCCTCCTTGTTCCTCCTCTCGCTCCCTCGGTGAGGGAAGTTAAGTGTGTTTAAGCGAATGTCGCTCTGATTCCACATAAATCCTCTTATGTAACGTCTCCGCTCTGACGGAGAGGGAAGACGAGAGTCTGTGATCTCTGTCGCTTCGCTTTCACTCAGCAGAGAATCAGTCAGGACCGCACAGCAGGGAACTCCAGCAGAGCTCAGTCCCAGCGTCACACACACACACACACACACACACACACACACACACACACACACACACACACAGAGTCAGCTGATCAATAACTCTAATAAGCTATCACTGTTAGTTTGAACCCTTCAGATGTCATGGTGACCTAAACGTTCATCTGAAAGCTCAATGAACGAAGGAAAATTAAAGCTGCAAGCAGGGTGGGACCTTCATCATCATCATCATCACCATCATCATCATCACCACCTTCATCATCACCATAATCATCATCACCATCTTCATCATCACCACCATCATTATCATCATCTTCATCATCATGTGAGAGATTAGGAGCAGACTGGACACTGGACAATGCATGTTGGAGTTATAAAGAGTTTCTCTTTTATGGAGAAACATCAAAATTCGCCACATCGCCATGGCAACCAGGTATAACGAAGGCTAAAAGATTGTAATAACTCTTCATCTCTGAGGTCTTTAGGTGTGATACTGAACATGTGAAGTAGGTCAGATTAAATGTGAAGGAGTTTGTTAAAGTACGAAGCGTGAAAATGGTAAAAAAAAAAATAAAATAAAAAAATAGTGAAAATGGTAAAAATGTAAAAATATGAAAATGGTAAAAATGTGAAAATGGTAAAAAATATGAAAATGGTAAAAATGGTAAAAATGTAAAAATGTGAAAATGTGAAAATGTGAAAAAATGTAAAAATGTGAAAATGTAAAAATGTAAAAATGAGAAAATGGGAAAAATGGGAAAAAAACACACAAAATGGTGAAACTGGTGCCAAAATCTTTCCAGGATAACCATCTGTGGTGCATCTGGAGCGAGGGGGGGGGGCGCCGTAGAGCCGTAGAGCCATTTAACCAACTTCTACCATCCATTAAATATCAGAAGAGAGTTTTTGGAGAACAGAATGAGATCCAGCTCTGATCCGTTTCCCCTCAGAGATTCAACTCTTTCCTTCTCTGATGTTTCTGCTGCAGGTGATGAAGCATCCAGCAGCTCTTCCTCACCCTCCTCTTCCTCACCCTCCTCTTCCTCTTCCTCCTCTTCCTCCTCTTCATCACCCTCCTCTTCCTCACCCTCCTCTTCCTCTTCCTCCTCTTCATCAGTAAACAGCTGTGCAGGAGTCTCTGCAGCTTCATCATGTATTCTGTCTGTCAGCTGTGAGTCATGTTGGATCGATGGACGTCTTCATGCTGCACCTCTAACATACCGACCCTGACGAGGAGGACACGTGTCTGAAGACTGAGGGCCGACCAACCTGCTGCTGCTGCTGGAGCTCCTTCTCTTCACTCAGGTCTGATTCCCTAAGATCCCAAATAAAGGAACTAAACAGCAGCACAGTGTGATAGATGTGTGTGTAGTTATTGTGTGTAGGTATTGTGTGTAGTTGTGAACAGGAGCAACAGGAGCAGACAGCAGTATTTAAATGAGGGTTTTGTGTCTTAATGGAGAGTTTGGACGAGCAGAAATGTGATCAGGTTCTAGTGGAAGAGACCAAAAGTGTTAGGGTCTTCATTAGGGGACATTATAGGTCAACATCAACCATTCAAGTCAAAGGTCACGCTGTCTGTCTGTCATGTAATGCGTGTGAGTCCCACAGGTCAAAGGTCACGCTGTCTGTCTGTCTGTCATGTGATGCGTGTGAGTCCCACAGGTCAAAGGTCACGCTGTCTGTCTGTCTGTCATGTGATGCGTGTGAGTCCCACAGGTCAAAGGTCACGCTGTCTGTCTGTCTGTCATGTGATGCGTGTGAGTCCCACAGGTCAAAGGTCACGCTGTCTGTCTGTCTGTCATGTGATGCGTGTGATCTGCAGTCAGCTGAGCAGGTGAGTCTCAGCTGGAGCTCTGAGCCTCACATCTGATTCAACTCTGCTTTGAAGGTATATTATAGGATTTACAGAGCAGTGGTGTGTGTGTGTGTGTGTGTGTGTGTGTGTGTGTGTGTGTGTGTGTGTGTGTGTGTGTGTGTGTGTGTGTGTGTGTGTGTGTGGTGAGGTTAGATGAGTAGGCCTATATGTGAACACACACACACACACACACACACACACACACACACACACACACGCACACTGAGGCCTCAGCGGACAGGATGAAGCTCTGCGTTCACACTAAACCTGGATTTGGTGTGAATTTCAGGGCTGTGTGCAGAGGTGTGTGTGTGTGTGTGTGTGTGTGTGTGTGTGTGCTTTGTTCTCACTACAGCTGCTCCCTCTCCTCCACTGCTCTTCGTCTGACGATGAGGAGGGAACAAACAGAAGAGTGTGCCTTTAAATAAATGAATTAAATGTTATAATGACTTTTCTTTTGTCTGGGTTGAAACACGTCAGATCAGCAGGTGTGTGATGCTGCAGGTTTCACACATGAATTACGTTCCATCATATCAAACTCAAACCTGACTGAAAATAAAAACTAAAGTAATAGAAGATGAACGTTGAGTGGAGGAAAAGCTGATTCCACATGGTGACCTGAGCAGTAAACCTCGTCTACCTGCTACTGGCTAGTAGAATATAAACCCAGTAGAGCTCTGAGATCTACTGACTCAGGTCAGATAGTTGAGCCCAGAGCTCTGACATCTACTGACTCAGGTCAGATAGTTGAGCCCAGAGCTCTGAGATCTACTGACTCAGGTCAGATAGTTGAGCCCAGAGCTCTGAGATCTACTGACTCAGGTCAGATAGTTGAACCCAGAGCTCTGAGATCTACCGACTCAGGTCAGATAGTTGAGCCCAGAGTTCAAACTAAACATGATGAAGCAGCTTTTACACAACTGGAACAAACTACCAGCAGAACTGAAATCATTTTTAAATCCAGGTTAAAAACATTTCTCTTCTCCTGTGCTTATGATTGAGCACTTTTAAAGCACTTTACATTTTAATCTTTCATTTGCACTCTATGTCCTTACTACTCACTAAAACACATTTAAAACCTGAACACATCTGATTGGATTATAAATGGATTTTAATCTTCATCATTTATTCTTTATTCAGATTGGAGGACTGCAGTTTGTCAAAGATCAGTTGTGATTATCTGGCCTCAGCTCTGAAGTCCAACCCCTCCCATCTGAGAGAGCTGAATCTGAGATTAAACTACCTGAAGGATTCAGACGTGAAGCAGCTGATGGATCTTAAGAAGAGTCCACGCTGCAGACTGGAGACTCTGAGGTCAGTATAGAGTTGGAGTCAGTTCGGTTTAGACCTGCTCTATGTGGAAAGAGCCTTCACATGACTTTGTTGTGATTTGCTTACTTGGTGTTTGTTAATCTTGATGTGCTCTTCAATGTGGACTTTGCACTAGTGAGTTTTCTTTTAGGACTTGTTGGTTTTTGTCTGAGACTCACTGAACTACAGCAATGCACCAACACCAATGTGTAGCTTCCATCTGGATGAAGCACAGCAGAGCTCTTCACACATGATGGTGGAGCGTTAGGACACTGAGATCATCACACTGGGAGATGATTCAGTGGCCAGATGGACAGAGAACCCCCGGGGAACCTCCTCCTCTCTGTGATCAGTGACACGGGATCTTTAAAGACCTCTGAGTCAGGAGCTAGTCTCTCAGGCAATGGAAGGAAACTCCATCACTGAGCTACTGGGATTTATTGGACCAAACACTAACCACTTATCTTCAGTCAGTCAGTCATTCAGCAGAAACACGGTTCATGTTGGTCGGCTTCTTGTTGAACTTACTTGATTTGTGGGTCTTGCTTTTTGATTGATAAGCTAACTCTGTCCTGGACGCTGCAGAGTCTCAGCAGGTGGCCGTAATAAAACAGAAATGAGCTGCTGAGGACTTTGTGTGAAGCGCTGTGACTTCCTCTCCTCACTGTTTGTTTCTGCTGAGTGATTCAGGTCATTTCCCAAAGTCCCAGCTCTGAACTCTGAAGAGGGAACGACCGAGGGAGAGAGAGAAACAAACAACTCCCAGAATAAATAAAAATACAAGAAAAAAAGTGAAAGTGAAAACGCGAATAAAATAATAAGTGAGGCAGTTTGTTTGGTCACTGTAGCTTCACCATCATATTTATTTATTTATGCTACTTGTTAATGTACATGTTTAAATTCTACATATTTCTTTTCAACAAAATGTAAATGTAAATGTATTTTCTTTCCATGTCTGTAATTCATAATGGTAAAGTGTAAATAGAGCAGCTGGATGAGAGCAGAGGAGTCACAGCTGGCTGCAGGTCTGTAATGAATCAGCTCTGACTGATATCACCATCATGAGGCTGGCGCAGTGCTGCAGCAGAGAGAGAGGGGAAACAACACAACCAATCACAGAGGCCGTTACTCATCATAACAGGGAGAGAGAGAGAAAGAGGGAGAGAGAGAGAGAGAGAGAGAGAGAGAGAGAGAGAGAGAGAGAGAGGGAGCGAGAGAAAGACAGAGAGAGAGAGACAGAGAGAGAGAAAAAAAGAGACAGAGAGAGAGAGAGAGAGAGAGAGAGAGAGAGAGAGAGAGAGAGAAAGAGAGAGAGAGAAAAGAGAGAGAGAAAAAAGAG
Source organism: Scomber japonicus (assembly GCF_027409825.1). NCBI lineage: Eukaryota > Metazoa > Chordata > Actinopteri > Scombriformes > Scombridae > Scomber > Scomber japonicus. The sequence goes on along the minus strand of NC_070600.1, from coordinate 25,967,126 downwards.
AGACAGAGAAAAAAAGAGAGAGAGAGAGGGAGAAAAAAGAGAGAGACAGAGAGAGAGAAAAAAAGAGAGAGAGAGAGAGAGGGAGAGAGAGAGAGACAGAGAGAGAGAAAGAGAGAGACAAAGAAAAGAGAGAGAGAGCTGCAGTACGGCTGAGCTGATACACAGTGCTGCTCTTACATGTAAGTTCACCTCAGTTTAACCTTTGATCTACATCAGAGCCTAAGCTTTATATGGTAACCATAGCAACAGCACATACGCCACTCACTTTACTCCGAGGATACCTGGAACCTCTCAATGACTCCTGGAGAACTAATCCATAACCTCTGAAACCTCATCAGCGACATCTACATCCTTCACTAGAACATCTATATCCTTCACTAGAACTTCTACATCCTTCACTAGAACTTCTACATCCTCCACTAGAACTCTCCAGGTCCTCTGCAACCTGCTCAAGGAGCTTTTTAACCTTCTTAAAGTCACATTGAGACAGAAGTCAGGGCCTGTATCTTCTGGACTCATATTTACAGAATATGTGACACTGTGGAACGTCACCACATACACATAGTCGGCCTCACCTCGACGCACAGCAAGGGAACCAGTCTTCTCAAGAGGGGTTGGACTCTTTTCCATTCTGGAGTTGCTGCTGCCGAGTCCGTGGTCCTCAACCAGAAAAGGGTGGAGTGCACTCTCCGGGTCGGGGATGAGATTCTGCCTCAAGTGGAGGAGTTCAAGTACCTCGGGGTCTTGTTCACAGTGAGGGAAGGATGGAGCGTGAGACCGACAGGCGGATCGGTGCGGCGTCTGCAGTAATGCGGACTCTGCACAGATCCGTCGTGGTGAAGAGAGAGCTGAGCCGAAAGGCAAAGCTCTGGATTTACCAGTCCATCTTGGTTCCTACCCTCACCTCTGGTCATGAGCTTTGGGTCGTGACCCAAAGAACAAGATCACGGCTACAAGCGGCCGAAATGAGCTTCCTCAAAGTGGACTAAGTGGCTGAGGAGAGGGAAGTCTGGGCTTCCTGCTTAGGCTGCTGCCCCCGTGACCCGACCAGGATAAGAGGAAGAAGACGGTGCGGTGACACTGTAAAACAAGTTTTCCTGCTGATCACATCTACCAACATTACACAGGAAACTCTACTCTCTGCTCACAGTTCTGTTTAATTCATTTGACCAAATTTTAGAAGTTTATACCTACCTTGGATTTTTGGTTTTTGTGTCTAATTCATAAATAAATCAGATCATCATGTGTCCGAACACAGATTTACAGAAATATGAAGAGATAACAGTGAACTCAGGGACACAGGATATAAACTGGAATATGTATTTTTTCATTTCACAGGACCTGAAGGACTTTATAATGAGTCCTGGAAGTTATTCATGACTTTTAAATCCTTTCCACTGACCTCTAAAACTCTCACAGACCTCCTGCGGCTCATAAAGACGCTCCTATATGCTGCACGTCTGATGCTTGTTATTTATCTCAAGGTTCATTCAGTAGAATAGAGACTCACCTATAAACTCTGTTAGTTGCTGTGTGAGCGGAGCGCAGCGCTGAAACAGTGACGGACAGTCTATCAGAGTAATTCAGTGGGAGTCCCGGCACTCTAACTTAATTAGGTCAGTCTATTTTAATTAGCTCTCAGCCTGCAGAGCAAATTAAAACCTCCAGCGCTGTCTCCTTCTCTCTCCCATCATCCTTTGTTGAGCTCTGATTTCTATTGTCCGAGAGGCTCTTTTAGTGTCGTCATTACAGTTTTACTGCATCATTAAAGGCTGCGAGCGGAGAGGTGGAGACAGCTACTGGACCTCACACTGCTAAACCAGAACAATGGCTTTGAAAACATGAAGACAGGAGAGCAGACCAGTTTATACATATTAGATATGAAGAAATATGTGTTTGGATCTCATCTTTTAAACTCTCTGTGGATCTATAAAGAAGTGTCAAACAGCTTATAGATACAACTTTACAATAAAACGACCTACTACTGATACTAATATACTGTATATATACACACACACACACACACACACACACACACACACACACTACTACTAGCGGGTGGAGGTGGTAGGACCAACAGCAGCACAGAACCAGGGAGCAGTTTTAAATGATCTTTATTATATACAGCAAGGTAACAGAACAGGTCTCTGGCAGGATGTGTGGGGGGGGGGGGGGCAGCAGGATTAGGGTCACTGGACACACAGCTGGCAGCAGGTAAGATAATACCAGTAGAGTTAACCCTGACCCTAACCCTGACCCTAACCCTGACCCTGACCCCGACCCTAACCCTGATCCTAACAGACATGAGGCTGACCCTGACCCCGACCCACAGACTTCCATCTGCCCACAAACCAACTTTTACAATCATTCATTTAATTTGATAACAAAAATAAAAGAATATAAAACAAACCCCTGTGTCTTCTTTTTAACTTTGTCAATTTAAACTCAATCACAAACTGTTTAGAACAGCACAAAACAAAATTCAACTGTAATTCATCTTGTTTGTCCTGAGCTGCACCTGTGTCTGGTCATTGTCATCACCATCCTAAAGTACAGATATCTCAAATCTACGGTTACACGCATTTTATGTTTTTTTCCAGTTGTCATAGGGGTCTTCATGGTGGTTTTTACAAACATAAACTATTAAAATGTAATGTCATACTCACCTTTTATTTGCAGGGAGGCGGGGGGAAAGCAACGGACCGCACGTCCCCAGGCCAGTGCACCTAATCCTGAGTTGGGCTCATAAGCGTCAGACAACCTAAACCTAACCTAGCCCGAGCCGGGGATGTGTGGTCTCTTGCACCCCTCCGCCTACTCTGCACTTCTATTTATTGTTTAATTTTTCTGTCAACCTACCTGGTATTCTAACCCTGAACCTAACCATCTTCTATCATAAACCTAAACTTAACCATCCCTTTTCCAGCCTAAACCTAACAGGTTTTTTTCACACCTAAACCTAACCACCCTCTCTTCATGCCTAAACATAACCCTTTGAAGGTTAACCCACCCCTGTTCCCTAATTCTAAACTTAACCATTCCAATTCATGTTTTAACCCAGCCATGTACAAGTTCACCAGAACTACTCTTTTTTTCTTTTTTAAAGTACACTACTACCTTCATCTGGATTTTCCCCTTGTTTTTCTCCTTTCTTTTTTTCTCTTGTTTTCACACACTACCTGTACAAATAAACAATACAACAGTAAACCGACAGGTGCGGCTCGGGACATCCGGACTCTCTTTACTCTCCTCCACCATCTTTACTAACAACAATTTCCAACAGTACATTGCTGTGGCCCACTGGGAGGATTAAACAAACATAAACTCTATGCTGCTCCTCTGGTGGACTCCTGGATTTAGAGTTCCTGTTTTCCCTCCAACCACTTCCCTCTAGGTTGGAAACCCCATCCCCCCCCCTCTTCCTTTCCCTTTCTTCCTTCCCCTTCCATCCCCACTTCACCTATCACCTCCTTTCCCTCTCATTTCCCCCTCACACACAGGTTCATTTGAACTAAGGGTGGGTCTGAGCTGTGGGCCAATCAGAGGAGAGATTGGGCCTAAATTTTGGAGGGAAAGTTCTATTTCCCTTATAAAGGGCCCTCTCTCCCTCTGAGCCTTGTTTCTCCACAGCTTCCCTCTGACGAAGCACTACAGGGTGCGAAACATTAGGGACCCTGCTCTCATCGGATTGTCTGTTTTTAACCCTTTTAATAGCAATTCAGCCTTTTTTACCAATCTTAAAACCCATTGTTGGTCTTCTAATTAATCCATTAAAAGTTAAGTTTTAATCCACCCGAGGAGCACCACCTTTGATCTTACACACCGCCGCCTGGCCTTTCAAGCCTCACTCTCTGCTTTCTCCACGGACCTAACCTCAACCACTACAAGCATGTTTTCCAGGAACCCTAATCCGGGACAAAATGGACATGGACAAAGGAAGGAACCGCACAGGAGCAGTACCAGCAATAGCTGGCGACAGGTTGGTGCTTCACATATGGATGACAATTTGGTGAAGGGTTACAGGCACCGGTTTGGGCAGGGTTGTGGGGAGCAAGGCAGGCCCACAGCTAACTCCCACATGGCCCCCCACACCTCATTCAATACACAGCACAACAGGGACAGACACTCATACATTACAAACACACACAGGTACAACCACTCACCTTTAACACCACGACAGGCCTTGGATCCGGACATAAGGAAAACAGCTAAAGCTCACTACAAGCTCATTCAAGCAGTGCACCACTCAGGAATCATCATGACAGCCAAAGAAACAGGACAAATTCCCACTGGCATGAAAAGACAGACACAAAAACTTACACAATTTATTAAACCATCCTCACCCACTGACAACACACAGAACCAGATCACACAGAACACAATCACATGGCTCAATAACAACTTGGACATTTTACAGGAACATTACACTAACACCATCAACTCTCTTACCAGGACACAGGGCAACCAGCTGGCTCTAAAAGTAGCAACCAACTGGGCGCAAAGACGCTATGGAGCCAGACTGGACCCTCACACAATCAACACAACCCACTCACTCCTTTTCCCCACAGGCCCCCACTGCCCACCTCCCCTATCCCCCCCGGACCCTCCTTCGGATCTTTCTGTTTCTCCTTTCCCTTCTCCTACTTCAAACTTCCCTTCGCCCCCCTCTCTCTACAGGCAAGACCTCCAGGGGACAGCGGACACCATGGCTCCTGGGAACAGCTATCAGCCTGCAAAAACAAAAAACAATATCATCCATAAGGCCAATCAGGGCACCCAGTCCTGGAGCAACAACACCAGGCCGGCCTGCTCCTGGGGGATTCTAATATCAACCAAATCCCACCTTTCCATAACACCGAAGTCCAGGCTGGTAGCTACCCGGGAGCCTCCCTCTACCATTTCATGAAGCTCATGGATCAGACAGAAATACACATAGATACTGAAGTGTTAATTCTCTCAGTGGGGATTACAAACAGGAACAGGCGATACTCGAGGTGAGGGGCAGAAGGCTGGAGCGTTTACCGGGGAACACACGAGGAGAGGAAGTCAAAATCAAGCAGGATGGAAACCAGGGACTCAGTCTGTGAATCAGTGCTGGAAGGTGTGACATGAAGCAAATGAGGATCTGGCTGATTACAGACGAGCTGCAGCTGAGAGTCCAGGTGAGCAGAGTCAATGATGAGGAGGCTGATTAGCAGGAGAAGAGCAGAACAGACTGTGACACTACGACCCCGTTTATACGTACCCGGTTATTTTTAAAAACGGAGACATGAACCATCGTTTGCTCCGTTTAGACACAAACGGAGAATTCGCCCCTAAAAACGAAGCTTTTTAAAAACTCAGAGTGGAGACTTATGAAAACTCAGTTTGCATGTTTGCATGTAAACAGAGAAAAACAGAGATTTGTGGAGCCGGAAACTGCTCCTGGGTTAAATGAGACATAGTTTATAATCTACAGTCTATGTTTATAATCTATGTGATCATGGATGCAGAGTAGCAGTCACATGTATGCTGGTCTCTTTGGATTAGTGCTGTACTATGTGGAGGAATGAAGTGATTCTGATTGGCTAACGTGGGTTTGAGCTGCTCTTGACGGCATATATACACGGGTTAGTGTAAACTGGTGTGCACGCAGTTTTCTTTGTAAATGGAGAGGATGAAATGTCCGTTTATGAAAATATCCGGGGCATGTGTAAACCAGGCGGGGAGTTCTGGTCCTCTGAAATGAAGCCAATGCGGAAGTAACTTAGAGCTGCATTCTATCAAAAGGCCACCAGGGGGCGACCGTCTCTATACAAGTCAATGGAGAAGTAACTTAGAGCTGCATTCTATCAAAAGGCCACCAGGGGGCGACCGTCTCTATACAAGTCAATGGAGAATTCACCAACTTCTCACTTGATTTCTAACCTCAGTAAACGTTTTCAAAATGTGTTTATGGTCTCAATCGCTAGTTTAAAGCCTTCTTCAATGCAGTATGATGTTCATTTGGGACATTTTGGCCTCCCTGATTTTATATGTGACGATAAAGCAGGGTATGCATTAGGGCGTGGCTACGTCCTGATTGACAGGTTGATTGACCAATGTCCTCAAGATCCAGCCCTTGTAACCATAGCAACCTCCCCACTCCGCCTCATGCCCATATAAGTAGAATCCGTGTTTTTATTTTTCCCAGCATGCACCTGAAATGTTCAAGATGGCGCTGCCCAGATTAGAAACTATTGGCTTCAGAGCAGCAGTCCACAAACCAATGGGTGACGTCACGGATGTTACGTCTGTTTCTTTATACAGTCTATGGTGTAAACGTAGTCTACTACTAATTTCAGGCAATTAGATGATTGTAGCTGGAGTTTATTTACTGATATTAAAGTGAACAAATAAACAATAAAAACAAACATTTCCAGAACAGTTGAACTGCTCCTTTAATGTCGATGGTTGAAGACGATGAGCTAGAGGAAGAGTTCAGAGTAGATTACTTTGTGAAGCTTCACTGAACCTGAATCCTTCAACATAATTAAGATTAGTTTCACAGAGACGCCACAAATGGATCCAATTAAAAACCAGTGATGTAAAATATTACAGCCAGAACCAAACTGGTTCATAATGAGACGCATAAAAAGTGACAGGGACGAAAGAAAATGTCTCTTTGATTCTCTGCAGTTCAACATCCAGATATTAGATCCATTAAACAGCCTGATGAGAAAAGAGCTTTCTTCTTCTTCTTCATCTTCTTTTATTTCCAGAATAAAGCTCAGTAACTAATAAGAGTTGGTAAGATGATGAATTAATAAATCAGTTAAACTAGATTTAAAAGCAGCATCAGGTTTGTTAAAATGTACATTTAGTATTTTTGTTGGTTTTCTAGATAAATTCAGACTGAACTCCGCAGCAAGACATCATGGAGGTTACGACCACTTCAATATAATCAATATATTAAAAAAAGATCAATAAGAGAGTCAAGGAAGGAAGGAAGGGTGGAAGAGGAAGGAAAGGAGGAAATGAGGAAGGAAGGAAAGAAGGAAAGAAAGAAAGGACAGAAGGAAGGAAGGAAGGAAGGGACTGAATTCAGACTGAACTCCGCAGCAAGACATCATGGAGGTTACGCCCAGTTCAATATAATCAATATATTAAAATAAGATCAATAAGAGAGATTTGAAATGACATTTGCTCCATTTTATACCAAAAGACTGAATGCTCCTGAACATGTCAAATGGTGTAACCACAGTAGAATGATGGATGTTAAATATTGTATCAGCTACAGTGTGTTTAAGTGGACTTATACTAATAATGACTTCATTTAAAACATGTAAATTAAAGTGTTTTGTTAATATTAAGCAGAAAAGATGTTAAAAACAAACGTTATATCTCAACAAATGATGTAAAATGTGTTTTAAAAGCAGTGTTGTGTTGCTGAAAGTTGATTATATTTATTCCACATTTTACTTCACATTTATTTTCCTGTATATAAAATCAGATTTTAATGAAAGAATACCGGTTACACCACAGGACACATCGTTGAGCCTAATATAGAAATACACTTTATGAACCCTTTATTGGGCAAATCATTATATTTGGTAACTTCTAGAAATATCCCAAAATATCCTTCCTTCCTTCCTTCCTTCCTTCCTTCCTTCCTTCCTTCCTTCCTTCCTTCCTTCATTCATTCATTCATTCATTCATTCTTTCCTTCCTTCCTTTCCTTCCTCCCTGCCTTCTTTCTTCCCTTCCTCTTTTCCTTTCTCCCTCCCTCGTTCCTTATTTCCTCCGTCCTTCCTTCCCTTCCTTCCTTCCATCTGTCCTTCCTCCCTCCCTCCTTCTCTCCTCCCTTCCTTCTTTCCTTCCTCCATCCCCCTTTCTTCTTTCTTCCCTTCCTTCCTCCCTCCTTCTCTCTTTCTTTCCTTCCTTCCTTCCTTCCCTCCTTCCTTCCCTCCTTCCTTCCTTCCTTCCTTTCAATGAGTGTCCTATAAAGGGTTAATAATAATACTGTAAATAAGAAGCGTGTTTTCTGCACATTTGGTTATTTTCTGGTTTCTGTATTTTCAGTTTTTTTGCTTCCTGCTTCATCACCATGACGACCTGCAGCCTCTGATGGATGTTGGTTCGCTGCAGGCAGGAAGACGCTGAGCTGCTCTCTCCTCCAACAGCATCAAACCATCATCTGTGGAAATGAAGCCTGTCCACACACACGATGATGATGATGATGATGATGACGACGGATGGAGGGAATAACGCAGAGTCTGTCAGCAGAGCAACGAGTCAAATTAGCATCGAGTCGACTGTTTACTGTATTTATGAGTTCCTCCTTAAAGAGACGGGAGCTGAACCGGCCGGTTTCACACAGAGGAGGAACTGAGGCTCAGCAGAGGAGACCGGGAGGAGATGAATAAAGAGATTTATTCCAGCAGAGACTCAGAAAATAAACATTGAGCTGCAGATGTGAAGAATATCTCCTGCAAGACCCGTTCAGATCAGAGTGCTGCTGCTTTTTTACTTTTATTAACCCTCCCGTCGTCCTCCCGGGTCAAGGAAGGACTTAAGGAGGAAAAGAGGAAGGAAGTAAGGAGAGAAGGAAGGGAGGAAGGAAAGGAGTAAGGAAAGGAGTAAGGAGGGAGGGATGAAAGGAGTAAGAAAGGAAGGAAGGAAGGAAAGGAGTAAGAAAGGAAGGAAGGAAGGAAGGAAAGAAAGGATTAAAGAGGAAGGAAGGAAGGAAGGAAGGAAGGAAGGAAGGAAGGAAGGAAGGAAGGAAGGAAGGAAGGAAGGAAGGGTTCGTCCTTAAAGAGACGGTAGCTGAACCGGCTGGTTTCACACAGAGGAGGAACTGAGGCTCAGCAGAGGAGACCGGGAGGAGATGAATAAAGAGATTTATTCCAGCAGAGACTCAGAAAATAAACATAGAGCTGCAGATGTGAAGAATATCTCCTGCAAGACCCGTTCAGATCAGAGTGTGGCTGCTATTTTACTTTTATTAACCCTCCCGTCATCCTCCCGGGTCAAGGAAGGACTTAAGGAGGAAAAGAGGAAAGAAGTAAGGAGAGAAGGAAGGGAGGAAGGAAAGGAGTAAGGAGGGAGAGATGAAAGGAGGGAGGGAAGAAGGAAGGAAGGAAGGAAAGAGCTGAACCGGCCGGTTTCACACAGAGGAGGAACTGAGGCTCAGCAGAGGAGACCGGGAGGAGATGAATAAAGAGATTTAATATAGATTATATAGAGCTACATAGAGCTGGCAGGCAGGAAGGAAGGAAGGAAGGAAGGAAGGAAGGAAAGGAGTAAAGAGTTAATACAGATTATATAGAGCTGCAGATGTGAAGAATATCTCCTGCATGACCCGTTCAGATCAGTGCTGCTGCTTTTTTACTTTTATTAACCCTCCCGTCGTCCTCCCGGGTCAAGGAAGGACTTAAGGAGGAAAAGAGGAAGGAAGTAAGGAGAGAAGGAAGGGAGGAAGGAAAGGAGTAAGGAGGGAGGGAGGGAGGAAAGGAGGAAGGAAGGAAGGAATAAGGATGAAAAGAGGAGGGAATTTAGGAGAGAAGGAAGGAAGGAAGGAAGGAAGGAAAGGAGTAAGGAAGGAAGGAAGAAAGGAATAAGGATGAAAAGAGGAGGGAATTTAGGAGAGAAGGAACGAATGAAGGAACGAAAGGAGTAAGGAAGAAAGAAAGGAAGGAAGGCAGGAAGGAAGGAAGGAAGGAAGGAAGGAAAGAAAGGATTAAAGAGGAAGGATGGAAGGAGGAGGGAGAAAAGAAAGAGGGGAGGGAACAGTCAAAAGAGACGGGGTCAATTTGACCCGGGAGGACGACACAAAGGGTTAAAGTTGTTTCATTTGTTCAAGATCTCCACAATCAAACTTTATTTTTATTCTTATTTTTTTTACTAGCTTTCAAAGTGCTTAAAATATGACGAACAAGCTAAACAAAGACTAACGAGACACGAGACATAAAACTGATGAGAAGGTGGTAAATAAAAACTAAAATGAATCAGCCGTCTGTCTTTAAACCTCTTCGTCTCTTATCTGTGTGATGGAGGGATGAAAGCAGACGTGAGAGGAGGTGAAGAGAAGGAGTGATGTTTAAAAGTGTTCCTGTCCTCCTCACAGGTCAGAGCGGCACACACACACACGCACACACACACTCAGACACACACACACACACACACACTGAAACAACGTGACAGCTTCCAGAAGTGAAAATAAATGTAGGTTTAATGAAACTGCTGCCGTCACCCTGCAGCTCGTCTTCATCTGCAGAGATATTTATATCCTTCAAACCTGCTTCTGTTTTAAGCTATGCTAAGCTAACGTGCTAATCAAGCTATGCTAAGCTAACGTGCTAATCAAGCTATGTTAAGCTAACATGCTAAGCTAACATGCTAATCATTCTCACCTCAACATTTATATACATCTTTCTTTCCTTTCAGACAGCTGAAGCTTCATATTAAACTTTAAACGTGTGTGTGTGTGTGTGTCTGTATGTGTATCTCTGTGTGTGTGTGTGTGTGTGTGTGTGTGTGTGTGTGTGTGTGTGTAAATCGACAGGAAGTGTGTGTGTGCTGCTTCCTTCACGCTGCGTCGTTCAGACAGGAAACAGCTGACTGAAGCTCGCTGTCATATTTATCTCACTTTGAGAAGAAGCAGAAAATACAAAATAAGAGAGCGCAGTGTGTGTGTGTGTGTGTGTGTGACGGTTAGAGGACACACACACACACACACACACTGAGCTGTTAAACTTCCAGAGGAGTGAAAGGTCATCACTCTCCTCTCCATCATTTGCCAGAGAGGAGAGGAGGAGAGGAGAGGAGGAGAGGAGGATGAAACACATCATCAACCCCTCCCGCATGCTCCTGCTGAGCTTTACCTCTTGTCTTCTCTTATCAGTCGTATTTCATAAGAAGCTCGATAAGAAAAACACTTGAGACCGAAATCAGCTCAAGTACAGTTAGAGGTACTAGTACTTTACTGTAGTACAGTTTGAGGTACTAGTACTTTACTGTAGTACAGTTAGAGGTACTAGTACTTTACTGTAGTACAGTTAGAGGTACTAGTACTTTACTGTAGTACTGTCAGAGGTACTAGTACTATACTGTAGTACAGTTAGAGGTACTAGTACTATACTGTAGTACAGTTAGAGGTACTAGTACTTTACTGTAGTACAGTTAGAGGTACTAGTACTATACTGTAGTACTGTTAGAGGTACTAGTACTTTACTGTAGTACAGTTTGAGGTACTAGTACTTTACTGTATTACAGTTTGAGGTACTAGTACTTTACTGTAGTACAGTTAGAGGTACTAGTACTTTACTGTAGTACAGTTTGAGGTACTAGTACTTTACTGTAGTACAGTTAGAGGTACTAGTACTTTACTGTAGTACTGTTTGAGGCTTTTTGGAGAATTTGTATAAAGTTTTATTTAAATGTTAAAACAGAAACAGTAAAAAGTGAAAAAGATGAATAACAGGATTTTAATCAATGTGAACATTACTATTAAATTATGAATGAATCTTTCTGCCTGAGTGGAAATAAACAGAGTGAATGTGATGCTTTCTTCCTCTTCCTCCTCCTCTTCCTCTTCTTCTTCTGCAGCTGCTGAACTCGACCCTGAACTCGCGTCCTTCAGCTCAAACACCTTGTTCTGCTTTTTATTCTCCTTCTCTTTATCACTCCATCCATCAGCTGAACCCACGCTTTACTGCGACAATCCTCCCCACATCCCTGCTCCTTCATCATCATCATCATCCTCCTCCTCTTCCTCCACCTGCTCCTTCATCCTCCTCTTCCTCTCTGCGGAGTCTCATTAACATACTCCTGCCGGCAGCGATGAAGCTCAGAGGAGGAGGAGGAGGAGGAGGAGGAGGAGGAGGAGGCTGAAATGAAGCGCAGCCGCTGTATAAAACGGTCATTAGGATGGATGCTCGTTTCCACGGTGACGCCTCTCCTCCCGCTCTGAGAGCAGCGCGGCGGTCCTCAGGGAGCCACCGAGGATCCATCTCCACGTGCTCAAATGTCAACAATTTGTACAGAGAGAGATCAATAGCTCTGTGTGTGTGTGTGTGTGTGTGTGTGTGTGTGTGTGTGTGTGTGTGTGTGTGTGTGTGTGTGTGTGTGTGTGTGTGTGTGTTGCATAATGAGAATCAGTGCAGACTCAGCTGCATGTTAAACAGCCGTGACGGTCATCGAACGCAACATGTTTACAGACATTAACAGTCAGTGAACGCATCATTCTGACGGTCGATTGTTGTTTTATGGGGATCAGATTTACGGAGCTCTATAGAGAGTTTCTGATGGTTACACTGAGTCCTTCTCTGCTGAATCCTGCAGTTTGTAATGTGTAATGTGTTAAAGTATCTATATCATATGTTTCTATAAGACGTCTTCTCTGTCACTGAGCTGAAACTCAACTATAAAGCTCTGTGAAGCCGAGGGGGAGGACCGAGCTTCCCCTCGGCTTCACAGAGCTTTATAGTTGAGTTTCAGCTCATTGTTCAGCTGTTCATCAGGCAGCAGCTTTCAGAAGAAAACCAGTTACAGTTAGCATTTGGCTGCTAAAGAGCCAGGTATTTCCCTCAGGAGATGGTAGAGAGTAAAAACAGAGCTAGCAGAGAGAATACTGGACAGAAACTCCTAATGAATGATAATGTTGATCAGTGACTGCTGGATGTGGAAATCATCACTGGTTTGTCGATGCGGCTGAATGAAGCAGAGTGATGAGCTCGCTCTCTCATCATGTGGAATTTGGCTCATCAAACACAAATCAATAGCTCCTAACCTGCAGATCGATACGTGCTCATCAGAGAGCTCTGCAGAGGACGCTCAGACTCTGATGATTCATCACTAAGTTTACCTGTTATATAAGTTTAATAATAAGTTTATCTTTTATTTGGAGACAGTTGGACTGTGATCAGATCTCAGGAAGTCTGATGGTCATCTAGCTCCGCCTCTTCCTGTCAGATAAAACAAACTACAAGTAAAAAGACTACAAGTACCAGCAGCATGAAGTCATTCAAACTGAAGAGGCTGAAAAAGTTCCTGCAGGCCTGAAAATGCTGAATATTGTCATAATAACAGCCTCTCAGTTACACTTCAGGAAGATCAGTTTATTGATCAAATGAAAGTGACAACAGTTGCTATGGAGACCCCCCCCACACACACACACACACACACACACACTAAACAGGGAGTGTTTTCCATGTGTGGTCCACAGACAGCTGCTCTCTGCTTCTTCTCTAGTTTGGTGTTCTGCTAGCGTCCTCGTCTCTACTGCTAGCATGAGGCGCTACCTGCAGCCCAATCAGGTTCACAGCTGGTCCCGTGTCCATTAGTGCGCTCGCAAAACTGTCACAAACAGACAGATGAGGAGGCATGAGGGGGGTATGAGGGGGTATGAGGGTGGTATGAGGGGGGCATGAGGGGGGGGCATCTAGTGGGACTGCGCTCACAGCCCAGCACCGAGCAGCTCCAGTCATTCAGAGAACACCAGAATCTGCAGGTCTTCCATCAGCTCCCCGTTCTCATCACAGAGGAGAGCAGCTTCACACTGAGTCATGTGACAGGTGTGTGTGTGTGTGTGTGTGTGTGTGTGTGTGTGTGTGTGTGTGTGTGTGTGTTGCTGGTCATCCTGCTGACAGAGACTTCCTCGCAGGGACAGTAACAGTCAGTAACAGTCTGATGATGATGATGGATACACAGAGTCTTCGTCTCCACGCAAAGCAGAAAAACCATTACTGCAGACTGATGGAAAACCACAGAGGGTGACCAGTGTGTGTGTGTGTGTGTGTGTGTGTGTGTGTGTGTGTGTGTGTGTGTGTGTGTGTGTGTGTGTGTGTGTGTGTGTGTGTGTGTGTGTGTGTGTGTGTGTGTGTGTGTGCTTCTCCATAACAGAACAAACACTCTGAGGATGTAAAACTCTTTATTTCTGTATTTCAGAGGTCAGCGGTTTCCTACTGGGGGTTTTCAGGGCCGCTGAGGTTCGTCGAGGCGGCTCAGCAGGTCGCCAATGAAGTGAGGAATTGACTAGAAATTACAAAAAAAGGTCACATGATCCGTCCAGAACGTCCACGGCTAGTTTAGATAAACCAGGCCTGAACACAAAGCATCTACAAGCAGATTTTCTGGCGTTTTTTTTAGTATTTTCGGTGTTTTCCAGCCAGGATTCCTCCTCCATCCTCACTGATAAACATTTATCCTCCACAGGACAGGATCGGCCTGTGAGGTCTGACTTCTGTGTTTTTCTGTAATATTTCTATATTTCGGAGCGCTGCTGTTCTTCTCAGCGAGCTGTCGAGCGGCTGAACTCTTATCGATCGGCCTCTCACTGTTTTTCACTGCTTCTAATGAAAGTCAGCAGCCGACTGGAATACTGATGCGAAAACACTCACACACACACATCAGGGTGCGTGTGTTTCCTTCCTGGGGAAAAAAATAATGATGGTGTTGGAAACTGTGCTCCTCTTCCTCGTCTTCCTCCTCCAGAGTTTGTTTGACTCGTCTCACACTGAGCTGCTGATTAATTATCTGAAGAGGAAATCAAGATTGAAACTCTTCAGAGTATTTATTGATATTTCAGTTATTGTCCTGTTTCATCTGTTTTACATTATGTTTATCCTTTATTTGTTCTCTTTTTTATATTTTGGTGTTTTATTGGAAGCTTTTTGAATTGATTCGTTGTTGAAAGTCGGGAGTGTAAAACACACACTATACACACACACTCTGTAGTAATGACTGAAAACTCTGTAATCATTTAAAGTTTGTGTTTGAAGTGAAATTAAATGTTTTCATGTTGTAATATGCGTGGTTAACAGTTTGATTTCATTCATATCATATCTAAAATATTCCTTTTAGTCCGTCAGTTAGATTAAAGCTAACGTGTCTCTGGTGTATCAGGATGCGATCAGGCTCAGTGTGACCTGCTTTCATCGTATGGAAAGAAAGATTCCAGCTACATGAGCAGTATTTGATAATATAATGTAAAACTATAAACGCCATAATGACACCAAAGACTTAAAAATACATTTCTTCCTTTTGGTTTCAGAAGAGTTTTTAATAAAAGCGATGTCTTCTGTGTCTGTTGCTTCTCTCCTTCATCACCAACGACTCCACATCAACATCAAACCCCAGCAGGACGTTTGCAGACGACACCGTGATCTCTGAGAGACCGAAGCCTACTGACTAGAGGTGGAGAGAGAAATAACTACTGACAATTATAAAGCATCTGTTCTTATCAACAACCGATCAGTGCTAGTATCGGACTCCTTCATGATTCTTGTCACACACAGCAGCAGGAACCTGAACGCCAACCATCAAATGAGACTTTCTGACACAAGTTAAAGAGCACAGAGTCATTAAGAGGTCAGAGGTCAGTGCTTCCTGTCTGCTACACAAACACATGTAAGCAGTCATCAAATACCCTAAAAATAAATGATGTCATCTAGAAAACACACTTTTTATGACATTTATTCTGGTTTTGAATCCTCATGTTTCAGACCAACCAGGGTCCACTGAAGACGACGCTGAGCTCTCTGAGGTATGAGTTCAGTTACGATGGTGAGGATAAGAAAAGATGAATTCATGTTGAACAAAGATGAATCTGAACGTTATAAGAATCTGATGGAAACAGACGGATGAGCGTCTCCACTCAAAGAGTCCAGATCATCAGGCAGCAGGTCTGACTGGACTGTGTGATGTGGAGCTGTGGACTTTATGTATCTCCATCTTGAACTTGGGAATAAAACATCTGCTAATTGGTTTGCATCTACTGACTCAGGTCAGATAGTCGAGCCCGGAGCTCTGAGATCTACTGACTCAGGTCAGATAGCTGAGCCCAGAGCTCTGAGATCTACTGACTCAGGTCAGATAGTTGAGCCCAGAGCTCTGAGATCTACTGACTCAGGTCAGATAGTTGAGCCCAGAGCTCTGAGATCTACTGACTCAGGTCAGATAGTTGAGCCCAGAGCTCTGAGATCTACTGACTCAGGTCAGATAGTTGAGCCCAGAGCTCTGAGATCTACTGACTCAGGTCAGATAGTTGAGCCCAGAGCTCTGAGATCTACTGACTCAGGTCAGATAGTTGAGCCCAGAGCTCTGAGATCTACTGACTCAGGTCAGATAGTTGAGCCCAGAGCTCTGAGGTCTACTGACTCAGGTCAGATAGTTGAGCCCAGAGCTCTGAGATCTACTGACTCAGGTCAGATAGTTGAGCCCAGAGCTCTGAGATCTACTGACTCAGGTCAGATAGTTGAGCCCAGAGCTCTGAGATCTACTGACTCAGGTCAGATAGTTGAGCCCAGAGTTCAGACTAAACATGATGAAGCAGCTTTTACACAACTGGAACAAACTACCAGCAGAACTGAAATCATTTTTAAATCCAGGTTAAAAACATTTCTCTTCTCCTGAGCTTATGATTGAGCTCTTTTAAAGCACTTTACATTTTAATCTTTCATTTGCACTCTATGTCCTTTTAATGATTTTAAAGCTAGTTTATTATTTTATGCTGCAATCTTATATTTAATGCTCTATTCTAGCACTTTATTTCTCTCTTTCTATTTTTCTGTACTTTGTTTTTATTATGGGGTGGAGGGGGGGGGGTTAATTGAATTGTATGTTTTAATGTTTCTGTTTTATGTAAAGCACATTGAGCCATTGTGTATGAAATGCTCTGTATAAATAAAACTGCCTTGCCTAATTGGTCTGATTTGAGGCATCAGCCAGAAGTCATGTGACCGTCTCCCTGTGAGTACGCTGAGTGTTGGAGGTGATGACGGAGCTCCAGGTAAACTCTCTCCTCTCACATTAATCCCGGCTCATTTGTCAGCTGACAGCTTTTACCTGGGGATCAGGTGACTGATTCCTCTCAGCTCCAAGCTCTGTTTTCTAATTATCTCCTCTCCTTCTTCTTCTCTCCTCTACTCTCCATTTCTCTGGCCTCCTTTTCCCCCTCGGCTGGGTGACAGAGGAGGAGGTGGGTGGAGGGTGGGGGGAGGGGGGGGCAGAGGGGGGAGAGGAGGATTAATTAAAACTCTGTGCAGCTTCGGGACCCTCGCAGCGGCGCTGATCGATGGCGCTCTGTTTTTGTTTATCTGAAGTGACGGCGGGACGAGTTCGACTCAACCTGAGCTGCTGATTCTGTTTAACACACATTTCCATCCTCGCTCGCTCCCAGCAGACAGCAGCTCACCGCGCTCGCTCCCAGCAGACAGCAGCTCACCGCGCTCGCTCCCGGCAGACAGCAGCTCACCGCGCTCGCTCCCGGCAGACAGCAGCTCACCGCGCTCGCTCCCGGCAGACAGCAGCTCACCTCGCTCGCTCCCGGCAGACAGCAGCTCACCGCGCTCGCTCCCGGCAGACAGCAGCTCACCGTGCTCGCTCCCGGCAGACAGCAGCTCACTTTCAGCTGCAGGAGAAAAACTGCATTGATCCAGTTCTGCTCCGGCTGACGTCTGATTGGCCGCCTCGAGCTGCAGCAGCAGATTACTGTTTGGACCGTTCGGACGGACTTCATTACCTGAAGGACTGTCATGGCTGATTAACTGCGTAAGGGATCAGGTTATAATCTGGTTTCCTGAACATTACGAAGCCGTTCCAGCAGCTGAAGACAAGTCATGTATTTGTTTTTACTAATTAATAATTAACAACTAATCTAATTAACACCAGTCTGAGTTACTCGTTACATGAATGCAGTGAAAGATGAGAACAGAATAAAAAATCTATAATTCAATTCAATAATTCTGCTCACAAAAACCTCAAACTGAGGCCTTAATGTGCTCGAGTGAAGGACTTGGTGATCGTGGATCTCCGTCAGTCAGACTCATATTACAGATTTTACCCAATAAAATGATCTTCAGCTTTAAAATCCTTAAATACTCAATGATCCTGAGCTCTTAAACTAAGGGCATGTTCTAAAGGAGCATGTGCGTGCTTAAATGAAAGATACCGAGGGCTGATTTTAACGCTCAAACGAAGTTCCCTTAATTTGAGTTTAATTTAAACTACGAATGTCTCGAGTGCAGCTTTTGTGCTCGGCTTCGGGATCGAGTTGCACATTCAAATGAAGTATCTGCATGTTTAAAATGAGAAAACACTCGACTACAGGATGCTGAGTGCTGACACTTAGGATCTCACACACACGTTCAGGATCTTACGCTTTCAAATTAAAAGCCTTTCACACTCCGATCAAAGGTCTGACACTCACACTTCCTTCCTTCCTCCCTCCCTCCTTTCCTTCCTTTCAAATTAAAAGCCTTTCACACTCCAATCAAAGGTCTGACACTCATAGTTTGTTTTACAGATTTTGCTTCAGCGTTGAAATTAAAGATGTCAAACTCTTAAATTAAGAACATATTCAAACTGTGTTCAGGATTACAGATTCTGGATTATTAACTAAAAGATGAGTTGAGTGTAGAAATGAAGGAAACTGAGATATTAATCATCTTTCACGCTTGAATTAAAGGAACAATTCAGTTTAATCTCACACAGTCAGAGTGCAGCAGCTGTGCAACATGTTCAGGATGTTTCACACTAAATGAAGACTCAGATCCTCGGATGCATCATTCCTTCCTTCTTTCCTTCCCTCCCTCCCTCCTTTCCTTCTTTCCTTCCTTCCTCGTGTCGTCCTCCCGGGTCAAATTGACCCCGTCTGTTTCTTCTTTCCTCCCTCCCTCCCTCCTTCTTTCCTTCCTTCCTTCTCTCCCTCCCTCATTTCCTCCGTTACTTCCTTCCTTCTTCCTTCCTTCCCTCCTCCCTCCCTACCTTCTTTCCTTCGTTTTTCCTTCCTTCCGTCCTTCCTTCCTTCCTTGCTTCCCTCCCTCCCTCCTTCCCTCCCTCCTTCCTTCCTCCCTTCTTCTCCCTTCCCTCCCTCCTTCCTTCTTTCTTTCCTTCCTTCCTTCCTTCTTTCCTTCCTTCCTTCAGCATCTTTAAATGAAGACTCAGATCCTCAGATGCATCATTCCTTCCTTCCTTCCTTCCTTCCTTCCCTCACTCCTTTCCTTCTTTCTTTCCTTCCTTCCTTCCTTCCTTCTTTCCTTCCTTCCTTCCTTCAGCATCTTTAAATGAAGACTCAGATCCTCGGATGCATCATGTTCAGATCATGTTACAGATGTTTGCTTTTAGCTTTGTGTATATTTATGTTTCCATGTGACACCTTCTCCCTTCCCCCCCGCTCAGCGCTGCCAGCAGAGACGCAGACACGAAGCTGCTGCTGGAAACAAACACACTCAGCTGTCCTCGTTAACACACACACACACACACACACACACACACACACACACACACACACACACACACACACACACACACACACATGATCCTCCGTGTGTGTCTGACCTGCTGAACGTCTCCTATGGAAGTTAATCTGTGCCATCTGCTTTTGAATTTGAATTTCAAACACTGAATTTTTTTTTTTCATTGAAATCAGACTTTGAATTTTAAAAGCCGTTGAATTTCAAGAACTGAGTTTTGTTGTTTTCATTCATATTTAACTGATAAATATAAAGATATCAGCAGGAAGTCTGCAGCCAATCAAAGTCTTTGCTGTTGAAGCTGCTTGTTGGACGAGACTCTGGAAGTAAATCTGTACCATCGGCTTTTGAATTTGAATTTTTTTGCATCAAATTTCAAACAAAGTCAAAGAGTATCTGCTTTATAATTTACCCTTTAAGACCTCCAGCTCTGGCTTTGTTCGTCTTTATATATATTTATATTTAGCTGATACTCTAATAATCACTCTCTGCTAGAATAAACATCATAAAGATTCATATCGTCCCACAAAGTGGAAAGTTTAATATTAACATCGTGTGGAACAGAAAGACTCGAGGTTACGACACCAGAACCAGATATTCAGTTTTATTACTGGACAGCAAATAATATAAGGACCATAAATATAAAGATACTGAAGCTTCCCAACAGGCTTGTTACTGAAGCCAACTCTACTCCTCTGGTAACACAGAAGTTCATACAGAAATATTAATCCTCAGTATTATAATCTAAGAATAATACTGACTACATATTAAACTGTTAAATGTTCAAACAGAGACTCGAACGGGTCGTCTAATAAAGAAAAGTTTGACATCTTTAAGAGAAGAAACAGACCTTACTAGTTATGTCATTTGCACCTCAAGTAAAGAAGGAATGAAGGAAAGAAGGAAGAAGGAAGGAAAGGAGGAAGGAAGGGAAGCAAGGGAGGAAGAAGGAAGGAAAGGAAGGATGAGGGAGGAAGGAGGGAAGGAAGGAAAGGAGGGAAGAAGGAAGGAAAGGAGGGAGGAAGGGAAGGAAGGGAGGAAGAAGGAAGGAAAGGAGGGAGGAAGGAAGGAAGGACAGATGAAGGAAGGAAGAAAGGACAGAAGGAGGGAACATTTACCCTAACAGCTGAACTTTGATCTGAGGAAGGAAGGAAGGAAGGAAAGGAGGGAAGAAGGAAGGAAAGGAGGGAGGAAGGGAAGGAAGGGAGGAAGAAGGAAGGAAAGGAAAGAGGTAGGAAGGAAAGGAGGGAAGAAGGAAGGAAAGGACGGAGGAAGGGAAGGAAGGGAGGAAGAAGGAAGGAAAGGAAAGAGGTAGGAAGGAAAGGAGGGAAGAAGGAAGGAAAGGAGGAAGAAGGAAGGAAAGGAAGGAGGGAGGGAGGAAGGAAGGAAGGAAGGAAAGGAGGGAAGAAGGAAGGAAAGGAGGGAGGAAGGGAAGGAAGGGAGGAAGAAGGAAGGAAAGGAGGGAGGAAGGGAAGGAAGGGAGGAAGAAGGAAGGAAAGGAGGGAGGAAGGGAAGGAAGGAAGGAAAGAAGGACAGAGGAAGGACAGATGAAGGAAGGAAGGAAGGAAAGAAGGAGGGAACATTTACCCTAACAGCTGAACTTTGATCTGAGGAAGGAAGGACAGATGAAGGAAGGAAGGAAGGAAAGAAGGACAGAGGAAGGACCCGGGAGGAAGGCAACAAAGCAACAAATCAAATAAAAGCTGAATAATAATCTGCTTTCAGGATGTTTTCATGATAAACTTTCACCTCCTCAGCAGCACCTCCTCCATCGTCTCCATTCTGACACTTTAAAACATAAATCATCTGTTTTCTGTCGACGCGACGCTGCGCTGCATTAAATATCTCCTCCTCCTCCTCCTCCTCCTCCTCCTCCACAAAACATCCTGTTTATGCTCCAACTAATCATGTTTTATGGTGCATTTTGTCTTTAATGCAGATTTCACAGCTTTTTATTTCAGCCTCCTGCTCAGTTCTTCTTGTTGTTGCCGCAGTCCGTCTCCTCCTCCTGCTTTGTGAATCCTGCCGGCCCTCCTCCTCCTCCTCTTCCTCCTCCTCCTCTTCCTCTTCTTCTTCTTCTTCTTCTGCTCCTTTATGAGCGCTGAAAACAATCTTTTCTCCACAGTGCGAGGGGAGGTGCAGCACTATAAATAGAAAGGTGGAGAATGAAGCTGAAGTGAATCTGTGGCTCCGGCTCCTGGGGGAGGGAAGGGAGGATGATGGGGGGAGGGGAAGGAGAGAGGAGAGGATGAGGGGGGAGGAGAGAGGAGAGAGGAGAGGATGAGGGGGGGGGGGGGGGGATGAGGGGGGAGGAGAGAGTAGAGTATGAGGGGGGAGGAGAGAGGAGAGGATGAGGGGGGAAGGGAGGAGGAGCGAGGGGGGAAGGAGAGAGGAGAGGATGAGGGGGGAGGAGAGAGGAGAGGATGAGGGGGGAGGAGAGAGGAGAGGATGAGGGGGGAGGAGAGAGGAGAGGATGAGGGGGGGAAGGGAGAGGAGAGGATGAGGGGGGGAGGAGAGAGGAGAGGATGAGGGGGGAAGGAGAGAGGAGAGGATGAGGGGGGGAGGAGAGAGGAGAGGATGAGGGGGGGAGGAGAGAGGAGAGGATGAGGGGGGGAGAAGAGAGGAGAGGATGAGGGGGGAGGAGAGAGGAGAGAGGAGAGGATGAGGGGGGAAGGGAGGAGGAGCGGGGGGGGGGGGGTACAGAAATGAAACACACACAAAAAGCAGATATGAGAAGGACACATGAGTCAGAGCAGTTTCATCCTCCTGACCTTCATTTTTTTGTTCTTCGTCCAAACTGAGTAAAAATAAAATGTGTTCAGATCCGTTAATGAAGTAAAAGAAACACTGACGACTAAAAATACAATTACAGTAAAAGTAGAATCAGCAAAATGTGCTGAGGGTGTTAGTTTTGTATTTTTATAGATATAGATATAGATATATTTGACTGTTGATTGTCTGGAGCTCCAGGTCATCAGGTGTTTTCCGGTCTTTAATCAACAGAAACCTTGGCACGTAAATGACGCCCGGTTGGGGCCCCGTTGACGCCTGGTTGGCGCCTGGTTGACCCCGGTTGAGACCCCGGTTGAGGCCCCGTTGACGCCCGGTTGGCACCTAAATGACGCCCGGTTGGCGCCCGGTTGAGGCCCGGTTGGTGCCCAGTTGAGGCCTAGTTGACGCCCCGTTGGCGCCCCGTTGGCGCCCTGTTGGCGCCTAGTTGACGCCCGGTTTAGGCCTAGTTGACGCCCAGCTGGCGCCTGGTTGAGGCCTAGTTGACGCCCGGTTGGCGCCCGGTTGAGGCCTAGTTGACGCCCGGTTGGTGCCCAGTTGAGGCCCGGTTGAGGCCCGGTTGACGCCTAGTTGACGCCCGGTTGATGCCCGGTTGAGGCCCGGTTGACGCCCGGTTGACGCCCAGTTGACCCCGGTTGACCCCGGTTGACCCCGGTTGACGCAGCCGCAGGTGAGCAGCTTGTGTCTAAGTGTTACACTCGACCACAGATCCAGATCTCAGCCTGCAGCTATTTTACAGACCTCTTCTCCCGAGGAGTTCGCAGCCTGCAGCTATTTTACTACCAAACCATTCACTTTGAACATTGTCATGTCTGTAAATCTTATTCTTAGTTTCAATATTGAAGTCCTGTTCTTCATGTCAGATATTGTTCTATGTTCTGTCCTTTGTGTTAATCGCTGTCTTTGCCTGCAAGACCATTCGTCCTTTGGGATCTTAATCCTTTAATTAGTCTCTAACATTTCTGAAGCACAAATCATTCATGAATTCCTCATCAGTCATTAATAAATTGGTGATGAATTCTGAATGAGCGTATTCTTCAGTTTTTAGGCTTTTTGTTGATGTTGAAGCTATATATCAGTTACATAACACAGGAGAACATAATGACTTCACTTCATTATATGAAATGTGAATAAATATGAGTCAAACACGCATATCAGCTGTTTTTAAAAAGTTGAAATGTTTCCAATTTGTTGTATTTTTTGGGTCACATGAGGAAAAGTCTTTACATTTCTGGCTAAAGGAAAAGTTTTTAAGGTGTGTTTTCATCTTTCATGTGTAAAACTGGGTCAAATTAGACCCTGAACAGGCTGTAAGGGGCTTTCTGACACCAAACCTGCATATTTTGCTCTGTTCCTCCGGTCAGGCTCCTCGGTCCTGAGTCGCCTCCCAGGACGGACTCTGAGCTGCCGGTCCTGAGCGGTGGCTGGAAGCTTCAGAGGAGCTCAGCTGGTGATTTTATTGTCATATAAACAGTAAAAACTCGGTTCAGACAGTGAAATACTTCCTTTGCTGCTCCGTTACACACAACATGACAAAAAGATGCTCACAATATATAGAATTTAAAAAGGTTAAAAAAAGACTAAGAGTAAATGAAATAGGTGAATAACATGAGTTAACGTGACGTTCCAGCTGATCTTTGAGGTTCTGCACCTTCCCAACAATGTCGACCGTCTTCCTGCAGCGTTCCTCCTTCACTTCAGCCCTCACCCTGAGCCCACCAACACTGACCTCACACCAAAGTCCCAGGAATCGTAGAGTTTTACTGGAGTTGTTGGTGCTCCTGTCACTGGAGGGTTTAGTGTGAGGAGATAATCTGAGCTGGTTTAGGTCAGATGAGTCAATCTGTTCCTCTCTGCCTGAACACAATGGTCAATATCTCAATCTTCTCTTTTTGACAGCTCAAAGCTCTTTTACACTGCGGCACGTTTTACACTTTAGACGTGAGACGGCGTGAGACGACGTGAGACAACGTGAGACGACGTGAGACGACGTGAGACGACGTGAGACGACGTGAGACGAAGTGAGACGAGGTGAGAGGAGGTGAGATGGCGTGAGACGATGTGAGATGGCGTGAGACGAGGTGAGACGACGTGAGACGACGTGAGACGACGTGAGACGACGTGAGACGACGTGAGATGGCGTGAGAGGAGGTGAGACGGCGTGAGACGATGTGAGATGGCGTGAGACGAGGTGAGACAACGTGAGACAACGTGAGACGACGTGAGACAACGTGAGACAACGTGAGAGGAGGTGAGACGGCGTGAGACAACGTGAGACAACGTGAGACGACGTGAGACGACGTGAGACGACGTGAGACGAGGTGAGACAACGTGAGAGGAGGTGAGACGGCGTGAGACAACGTGAGACAACGTGAGACGACGTGAGACGAGGTGAGACGACGTGAGACGAGGTGAGACGGGAGTCTTTCAAAAATCTTGTCGAAATCTTTTTAAAGTCTTCTGAAGACACCAAAAAAGACAATTTAAAAGTTTGTTCATTCATAACCCTAACCCTTTATCTCAGAATAAGAAGCAGCAGTAAATCGTCCCGTCATCAGCCAACAGTCACAGATATCACGTGTTGCCGTGGTTACGAGTCTCTGCTGACCTCAGCTCCTCCTGCAGTCGTCCACCTGTCAGTCCTCGCGGCCAGCTCCACGCTGCTTCCTGTGACTGATGCATGCTGGGAGTGGGAACACACACACACACACACACACACACACACACACACACACACACACAGACACACACACACACACACACACACACACACACACACACACACAGACACACACACACACACACACACACAGAGAGAGATCACCATCTGTTGTGATAGAGACAAACTGTTTTCACAACATGCAACACGTCCACTTTTCTTTTTTTTGGGTTTTTGAACAAATTAATCTGGTGGTTAAAATCAGAGACTCAGAGATCTGACAGTTAATCACATTTTAATATTTTCCTTCATCAGAAACACAACGAGAGGAGAACTAACATATCTTATTCCTTTGTGGTTGTTCAGAAACTATTATTATTAATATTAGAAACAGAAACAGACTCTAACAGACTCAGGTTTCTGCACATGCTCAGTAGCTTCTCTTCTCTCTGAGAGACCCCACCATGGAAAACTAACAGTCTCACAAGCTGCAACCGAAAACCACAGACTGTATAAAGAAACAGACGTAACATCCGTGACGTCACCCATTGGTTTGTGGACTGCTGCTCGGAAGCCAATAGTATCGAATCTAGGCAGCGCCATCTTGAAAATTTCAGGTGCATGCTGGGAAAAATAAAAACACGGATTCTACTTATATGGGCATGAGGCGGGGTCATGGATGGACTATGGGCGGGACCAACGGCGGAGCGGGGAGACTACGATTGGTTGCGACACACACATTGCAACACATTTTGAAAACGTTTACTGAGGTTAGAAATCAAGTGAGAAGTTGGTGAATTCTCCATTGACTTGTATAGAGACGGTCGCCCCCTGGTGGCCTTTTGATAGAATGCAGCTCTAAGTTACTTCTCCATTGACTTGTATAGAGACGGTCGCCCCCTGGTGGCCTTTTGATAGAATGCAGCTCTAAGTTACTTCTCCATTGACTTGTATAGAGACGGTCGCCCCCTGGTGGCCTTTTGATAGAATGCAGCTCTAAGTTACTTCTCCATTGACTTGTATAGAGACGGTCGCCCCCTGGTGGCCTTTTGGTAGAATGCAGCTCTAAGTTACTTCCTGGTTGGACTCATTTCAGAGGACCAGAACTCCCCGCCTGCCAAAAACTGCCAAAGACTGCAGTTCCTCAATCGGCCACTTGAGGCTCCAAAAGTGAGTCAAGCTGCTTGTTAAACAGGAAACTATCAAACATGAATATCTGCGTGTGTGTTCAATAAATAAACGTTGGAAACAGTAAAAATGACAGAAACACTTTGATGGACATGAGAGGAAGTTTTATTGATTGATTTTCATTAATGACATTAATTACGTATATTTATTTTGCTTTTATGTAAAATAAATCAAACTAAACCGACTTTCCTCTGAGATGAAACAGGTCTGTAAAATAAAACCCTTTCTGTCTCTGAGGAGCTTTTCATGTCCAAGGTTTCACTTTCTGTCCTTCAGTCACAGAAGAAAGAAACAACCCTGAAAAAAAAAGTTTAAGAATATTAAAATGAATCAGGAAAGAAAGAGAGAAAAGGTTTGTGTGGTTTTACTCTTATTAACATTTTATTAAACTGGAGCTCCTGTGAGTGATTAGCAGATATTTGATGTTTCATCTTTAAACTCGTGAAGCTCGTTAATATTCTGCTTTGTGTTCAGACTGAAGGAGATTCATCTGTTCACGGCTCAGAGATCTTTTAAAAGCAGCATCAGGTTTGTTAAAATGTACATTTAGTATTTTTGTTGGTTTTCTAGATAAATTCAGACTGAACTCCGCAGCAAGACATCATGGAGGTT
The DNA here is from genome assembly GCF_027409825.1 of Scomber japonicus. NCBI lineage: Eukaryota > Metazoa > Chordata > Actinopteri > Scombriformes > Scombridae > Scomber > Scomber japonicus. The sequence continues at coordinate 25,940,666 of NC_070600.1, read as the reverse complement.
ACGCCCAGTTCAATATAATCAATATATTAAAAAAAGATCAATAAGAGAGTCAAGGAAGGAAGGAAAGGAGGGAGGAAGGAAGGAAGGAAAGGAGGGAGGAAGGGAGGGAGGAAAGAATGAAGGACAGAGGAAATAAGGTAAGGGGAGAGGAAACAAAGAAGGGATTAAAGGAAGGACAGAAGGAAGGAAGGAAGGAAGGAGGGAAGGAAGGACATAAGGAAGGAAGTAAGGAAGGAAGGTAGGAAAGAAGGAAGGAAAGGAGGAAGGGACTGAATACAGACTGAACTCCGCAGCAAGACATCATGGAGGTTACGACCAGTTCAATATAATCAATATATTAAAAAAATATCAATAAGAGAGATTTGAAATGACATTTGACCCATTTTATACCAAAAGACTGAATGCTCCTGAACATGTCAAATGGTGTAACCACAAAATGTCAAATGGTGTAACCACAGTAGAATGATAGATATTAAATATTTGATCACCTAGAAAGGAAGGAAGGAAGGAAGGAAGGAAGGAGCAAAGAAGGAAGAAAGGAAGAAAAGAAAGATAAAGGAGAAAGATAGGAAGAAAGGAAGGAAGGAAGGAAGGAGGGAAGGAAGGAGCAAAGAAGGAAGAAAGGAAGGAAAGAAGGAAAGAAAGATAAAGGAGAAAGATAGGAAGAAAGGAAGTGTGTGTGTGTGTGTGTGTGTGTGTGTCTTAGTTCCTCTCATAATAACACTAAACATCTTCTTCTTCTCTCTCCTGCTTCTCTTGGTGGAGCAAACCGGCCGGAGGCTGCAGATTAATCTCCGTGACGACGAGTTAGTCGGTTATCGTCTCTGAGCCGCGACGAAGACGAAGACGAGGAGGAAGAGGAAGAGGAAGAGGAAGAGGCTCAGTCAGCCAATCGGAGCCTGAGGAGGAGCTCACCTGCAGCAGGAAGTCAGTTCAGGTTAATGTGCTTACAGGAAGTTTAGATTCTCTGTGACGAAGGAAACAGGAAGCAGGAAACAGGAAGTTGACTGATGACTGATGACATTCACACAAACGATGGATTTAAGCACAAAGAGGCTTCAGTAGAACCGGGTCGATCCCTCACAAAGGTCAAAGGTCACATTTTAATAGTCGATAAAGGAGCTCTGAACTGACTCCACGCAGTAAATCAGCCACACGGAGATCAATAAATCAAACGCACCCGAGAAACAATAAAAGAGGGGGAGGGGGAGAGAGAGAGAGAGAGGGAGAGAGAGACAGAGAGAG
>NC_070600.1:25930627-25938921 GCF_027409825.1 Scomber japonicus | reverse complement strand
TTGGTTACGATATGTTCCCGTTACCGTGACGTAGCCGAGGTAGCTAATGTTTATGATTGGTTACGATACGTTCCCATTAGCGTGACGTAGCCGAGGTAGCTAACGTTCATGATTGGTTATGATACGTTCCCGTTAGCGCGGTGTAGCCGAGGTAGCTAACATTTATGATTGGTTACGATACGTTCCCATTAGCGCGGTGTAGCCGAGGTAGCTAACGTTTATGATTGGTTACGATATGTTCCTGTTAGCGTGACGTAGCTGACGTTTGATTGGTTACGATATGTTCCCGTTAGCGTGGTGTAGCCGAGGTAGCTGACGTTTATGATTGGTTACGATACGTTCCCGTTAGCGTGATGTAGCCGAGGTAGCTGACGTTTATGATTGGTTATGATACGTTCCCGTTAGCGTGACTCAGCCGAGGTAGCTGACGTTTATGATTGGTTACGATACGTTCCAGTTAGCGTGACGTAGCCGAGGTAGCTGACGTTTATGATCGATTACGATACGTTCCCGTTAGCGTGGTGTAGCCGAGGTAGCTGACGTTTATGATTGGTTACGATACGTTCCCGTTAGCGTGACGTAGCCGAGGTAGCTGACGTTCATGATTGGTTACGATACGTTCCCGTTAGCGTGACGTAGCCGAGGTAGCTGACGTTTATGATTGAGTACGATATGTTCCCGTTAGCGTGACGTAGCCGAGGTAGCTAACGTTTATCATGTGAATGAGACGAATGTTTTAAACTGACTGAATCTTTTCTCTTCTGCTCAGACTCCCCATCGGCTCTGCAGGGACCCATCAATCACATATATTGATTGGCAGCTCAGAGCGCACACACATAGGGACCCCAGTGTGTAGGGTAGACACGCACACACACACACACACACACACACACACACAGACACACACACACACACACACACACACACTGCATCGATCGGAGCTCCTCTGGGTCTTTTTGTGCAGTGATTTAGCCGCAGAGTGAGACCTCCCGCCTTCAGTGTGAAGCTCCTCTGATGGACGAGAAGAACTGCAGCTCAGACAGGAAATACATCAAAGTGTGTGTGTGTGTGTGTGTGTGTGTGTGTGTGTCTTTCTATCTTTGAGAGGACTATTTCAGTTGAGGATATTTTGGGTCTTCACACCTTCAAATGTTGTTTGAGGCGTCAGACTGTTTTAAATGTGTCAGAATACATTAATGAGAGTCCTCACAAGGGTATAAAGACATGCGTGTGTGTGTGTGTGTGTGTGTGTGTGTGTGTGTCTGTGTGAGTGTGTGTGTGTGTGTGTGTGTGTGTGTGTGTGTGTCTGTGTGAGTGTGTGTGTGTGTGTGTGTGTGTGTGTGTGTGTGTTTCCTGACATAAATCTTCAGGCTTGTTTCAGGTGTAGTTTTGTCGTCTTTATAAGTTTAATATTTATAGACCCAAATCTTCCTTCAGACTTTATAAATAAAACCTGCAACCCGATAATGATTAAACTCCAGATGTTTAATCTGCAGGTCGTCACGTGTCACCTCTCTGATGATGTCACAGCTCTTCTTCTTCTTCTAACATTTGTATTTATGATCCTAACTGAACTGAAATCTTTCTCCAACCCAAGAAACATGCAGCCAATCAGAGCGAGGAACAGCAGAGGAAGCTTTTAGAAAGAAGCTGCTGCATTTGATTTGATTTATAGATAATAATGAAACGATGGATTATTTCTCTCCTGTAAACATCAAGAAAAGATGAAAATTGATGCAGCAGAATGAGAAATATCACCTGTTTTATTTCTCATTCTTCTTCTTTCTGATGACCCACTGCACATTCGCTAGCCTAGCTTAGCATAATGACTGGGAGTAGGGGGAAACGGCTAGCCTAGCTTAGCATAATGGCTGGGAGTAGGGGGAAACTGCTAGCCTAGCTTAGCATAATGACTGGGAGTAGGGGGAAACTGCTAGCCTAGCTTAGCATAATGACTGGGAGTAGGGGGAAACTGCTAGCCTAGCTTAGCATAATGACAGAGTAGGGGGAAACTGCTAGCCTAGCTTAGCATAATGACTGGAAGTAGGGAGAAACTGCTAGCCTAGCTTAGCATAATGACTGGAAGTAGGGGGAAACGGCTAGTCTAGCTTAGCACAATGACTGGGAGTAGGGTGAAACTGCTAGCCTAGCTTAGCATAATGACTGGGAGTAGGGGGAAACTGCTAGACTAGCTTAGCACAATGACTGGATGTAGGGGGAAACTGCTAGCCTAGCTTAGCATAATGACTGGGAGTAGGGGGAAACTGCTAGACAAAGTTATCAGGTGTGTCTCAGGTCTGCCGGGATGATGAACATTAACGAGTGATTAATGGACTTTAATGACTTCTGTTGCCGTCAAACAATATAACCTCCTGACTGTGAGTGTGTGTGTGTGTGTGAGTGTGAGTGTGTGTGTGTGTGTGTCTGTGTGTGTGTGTGCGTGTGTGTGTGTGTTAATTGCACCTGCAGGGACGGCCTGTTATATGAACATACTCATCATTAAATCCTGCTGTGTTTCATCTGATGTGAACAAGCTGCTGCAGGATCAGTTAAAGGATCATTCTGCTGAGTTTCTATAGGTTTCCTTTCATCTCTGTTGCTATGGAAACCTGACTGCTGGGTTACACACACTGGGAACACTGGGAGCACTGGGAACTAGAATCTTCAGATCGGTTGGTTTTATTGATATTTAAGTTTAAACGGTGAAACCTTATCGAGTTATAAGAAGTAAAACTAAACTTTTAAATGAACTATGAGAGATAACAGATTCCCTTCCTCCCTCCTTTCCTTCCTTCTTCCTTTCTCCCTTCCTCCCTCCTTTCCTTCCTTATTCCTTCCTCCCTTCCTTCTTTCCTCCCTCCTTTCCTTCCTTCTTTCTTCCTTCCCTCCCTCCCTCCTTCCATCCCTCCCTCCTTTCCTTCCTTCTTTCTTTTCCTTTCCTTTCCCTTCCTCCCTCCTTTACTTCCTTCTTCCTTCCTCCCTTCCTCCCTCCTTTCCTTCCTTATTCCTTCCTCCCTTCCTTCTTTCCTCCCTCCTTTCCTTCCTTCTTTCTTCCTTCCCTCCCTCCCTCCTTCCATCCCTCCCTCCTTTCCTTCCTTCTTTCTTTTCCTTTCCCTCCCTCCCTCCTTTACTTCCTTCTTCCTCCCTTCCTCCTTCCTATCCTTCCTATCCTTCCTATCCTTCCTTCTTCCTTCTTTCCTTTCCTCCCCTCCTCCCTCCCTTCCTTCCTTCTTCCTTCCTTCCTCCTGAAAGGCTCCTTCTCTTGGCTGCTGGTCACATGTGAAGCTTTCCCTTCCTCCATCCTTTCCTTCCTTCTTCCTCCCTTCCTCCTTCCTCTTTTCCTTCCTTCTTTCTTTTCCTTTCCCTTCCTCCCTCCTTCCCTTCCTTCTTCCTTCCTCCCTCCTTTCCTTCCTTCCTTCCTTGTTCCTTCCTCCTGAAAGGCTCCTTCTCTCAGCTGCTGGTCACATGTGAAGCTTTCCCTTCCTCCCTCCTTTCCTTCCTCCCTCCCTTCCTCCCTCCTTTTTGTCCTTCTTTCTTTTCCTTTCCCTTCCTCCCTCCTTTCCTTCCTTCTTTCTTTTCCTTTCCCTTCCTCCCTCCTTTCTGTCCTTCTTTCTTTTCCTTTCCCTCCTCCCTCCTTTCTGTCCTTCTTTCTTTTCCTTTCCCTTCCTCCCTCCTTTCTGTCCTTCTTTCGTTTCCTTTCCCTTCCTCCCTCCTTTCCTTCCTTCTTTCTTTTCCTTTCCCTTCCTCCCTCCTTTCCTTCCTTCTTTCTTTTCCTTTCCCTTCCTCCCTCCTTTCTGTCCTTCTTTCTTTTCCTTTCCCTTCCTCCCTCCTTTCTGTCCTTCTTTCTTTTCCTTTCCCTTCCTCCCTCCTTTCCTTCCTTCTTTCTTTTCCTTTCCCTTCCTCCCTCCTTTCCTTCCTTCTTTCTTTTCCTTCCTTCCTTCCTCCCTCCTGCTGGTCACATGTGAAGCTTTAATGAAACAGTGTTGATGTTGAGATCGGAGCTGAATATGAATCCACTCAGCGGAGCGTGATGGAAGCTCCTCGGAGCATCTGATAGATGATTGTTTGAATATTCCTGCCTCGTTTCAAACGTCCCTCGGTCCAAATATTAATAAGTTTCTACCTCTGAAAATTAAAGCTGTAACTCACCGACGACGAACAACAATGAGGACGTTAATTTATTCATCCTGAGCCGCGGAGGCCTCGGCTGGCGCTTTGTTAACCGCCCGAACATTAATTAATAAGTGTGATAATGATGAAGAAGCTTCTCATCACAACACATCACAAAGTAAAGTAATCTGCAGATGAAACGCGTTCAGCATGTTAGGAAGGAAAGGAGGGAGGGAAGGAAGGAAGGAAGAAGGAAGGAAAGGAGAGAGGTAAGAAGGAAGAAGGAAGGAGAGTAGGGAAGGAAAGGGGGAGGAAGGAAAGGAGGGAGGAAGGTGGTAAGAAGGAAGAAGGAAGGAGAGTAGGGAAGGAAAGGAAAGGAGAGAGAAAGGAGGGAGGTAAGAAGGAATGAATAAGTGTGATAATGATGAAGAAGCTTCTCATCACAACACATCACAAAGTAAAGTAATCTGCAGATGAAACGCGTTCAGCATGTTAGGAAGGAAAGGAGGAAGGGAGGGAAGGAAGAAGGAAGGAAGGAAAGGAGAGAGGGAGGGAGGGAAGAAGGGAGGAAGGAAGGAAGGAAAGGAGGGAGGTAAGAAGGAAGAAGGAAGGAAAGGATGGAGGTAAGAAGGAAGAAGGAAGGAGAGTAGGGAAGGAAAGGGGGAGGAAGGAAGGAAGGAGGTAAGAAGGAAGAAAGGAGAGTAGGGAAGGAAAAGGGTGAGGAAGGAAAGGAGGGAGGAAGGAAAGGAAGAAGGAAGGAAGGAAAGGAGGGAGAAAGGAAGGAAAGGAGGGAGGACGGGGGAGGGAGGGAGGGAAGGAAAGTAGGGAGAGAAGGAGAGTAGGGAAGGAGGGAAAGGAGGAAGGAGGGAGTGAGGGAGAAAGGAGGGAGGAAGGAAAGTAGGGAGAGAAGGAGAGTAGGGAAGGAGGGAAAGGAGGAAGGAGGGAGTGAGGGAGAAAGGAGGGAGGAAGGAAGGAGGGAGGAAGGAGGGAAAGGAGGAAGGAGGGAGTGAGGGAGGAAGGGAGAAGGAATGAAAGGAGGAATGAATAAGTGTGGTAATGATGAAGAAGCTTCTCATCACAACACATCACAAAGTAAAGTAATCTGCAGATGAAACGCGTTCAGCATGTTAGAGCAGATCAGCTTTAACTCTGATAGCATCCCGTTGATTACATCATGAAACACTTTTAGTGTAGAGTGAAGGAGTGAGTGAGTATCTGACAAAGTGTGAAGTTTGTGAAACAGCTGACGGAAAGAGAAATGTTCCTGTAAAGAGAGAGTCAGAGTCTGAACGTTAAAATGATTCATCATGAAGTGAAAACAAGTTAACCCTCCTGTTGTCCTTGAGTCAAGGAAGGAAAGGAGGGAGGAAGGAAGGAAAGGAGGTAAGAAGGAACAAGGAAGGAGAGTAGAGAAGGAAAGGGGGGAGGAAGGAAGGAGAGTAGGGAAGGAAAGGGGGGAGGAAGGAAGGAGGGAGGTAAGAAGGAAGAAAGAATGAGAATAGGGAAGGAAAGGGGGGAGGGAGGAAAGGAGGGAGGGAGGAAGGAAAGGAGGGAGGAAAGAAAGAGAGAAGGAGGTAAGGAAGGAAAGGAGTTAGGGAGGAAGGAAAGAAGGAAGGAAGGAAGGAAGGGACAAGTCAAAACAGACGGGGTCAATTTGACCCGGGAGGACGACATGAGGGTTAAAGTAATGTGACATGAAACTCAACGTAAAGTAACATAATATACAGTAATGTAAACACAAAGAAATAACTCAAAGTAATTAAATTAGGGCTGTCAAACGATTAATCTTTTTAATCGAGATTAATCGCAGAGTTTCCATAGTTAATCAGGATTAATGGTGTTTTGAATAGCATGTTTAAAATCCTGTTATTTTCCATTTGAAGGCAGTTTTAAGCCCATAATGTAAAGCATTTCTTACCAGAGTGTCTTAACTGGGAATCAATCACGGCTCTGCTGCGACTCCCACACTCCAAAATGGTCCTTTGGTGGAGCTGAGGCTGGCTTGGCTGCACCTGGGTGTTTAGCGTGGAGGTGCTAACTCAAACTCCACGTACTCCGGTGGTAGTTAAACTCCGTTTGACACAGGTTGCATTTTACTTTTGACTTGTCAACTGAAGTGTCTGGAAGTGTTTTAAAGTTAAACAAGCCGTTCAAAAGTCCAGTAGCTCTCTTACTTTCCATCAGCGCGGTAGGTTTACTGCAGGAGGCCACTTCAAAGCATAGCGCTACAGCTAGAGGAGCCGTCTACGGGGGAGTAGAAGGGACAAAAAGGCTTAACACATTAAAATGAGATTTAAAAAATAAAGCGTTATGTATTGCATTAATCTGATCGTGATTAACACGTTAACGCTGACAGCTCTAAATTAAACATAAAGTGATTCATGTAACAGAGGAATGTAGCATTAGCATTAGCATTAGTAACTGTAGTAATGGTCAGTAATGTAAAGTAAGCAACATGCTGTAAAGTATAATTCAATATAAATGAACTTTTTATGTATCAAGGTTTTAATTTTGACTCTCAGTGGACGAGCTGACGAGTCTAGTAATGAAGAAGAAGAGTTTATGAGTCAGCTGATTGGACGGTTTGTTTCTTTTCTGTCCGTCTCTAAACTCAAACTCAGAGTGAAATATGAATCTGTCGACGCAGAGACGTTAAAAATAGCCGAGGACGTGGTCGTCAGGTGTCCTACAGGAGCCAGAGACGTGACAGATGGAGATAAATGTGCAGAATAAATGTCTCAGTCAGCAGGGAGACAAACGAGAGACGACAGGAGGGAAAATAAAGACATGATAAAGTGGTGATGAATAAACTGACAGTCTGTTTTATCAGTGAAAGCAATGAATGTCGTTGTGTATCAGGGTCAGTGGTGTGTTTAGTGTCCGTGTGGTTTAATCAAGTTTAAAGGGTTAAAATAAATGTTTGAATAACTTGGATGCACTGAGCCTTTTATCCATAAGAGTTACTGAGGCTTTGATTTGCTTCACTTTGGAAGTAGGTGAAGTTGAGACCGTCACCATGTTTCTACAGACTGGAAACAGACTCGTCCTATCGTTTCGGTATGAGGATGGTTTCCTCTGAAAGCTGCTGCCTGATGCAGAAGAACTATCAAGCAGGAACTCAAAGAGAGGACTCGGATGCAGAGCTCTGGATCAAGCTGACAAGACTTTATTCTCAAAAACAGTGATGAACAAAAAGCGCCTCAATCGAGGGAAGAACAGGTGAACTAAACTTAGGAGCTCTGATCAACTGAATGGCAAAAAGTCAAACAAAAATCACTCTTCCGAGGAATTAACGTAGAACAAATAACCTAAACTACCCAGATAGCATGCGAATGTGGGCCACTTGAGGCAATGATCCGGCACTGTAGGCATTCTTCTGGCCCGGACAAAACAGACGTGAACCTAAACTGGCCCATGTAGTAAACGCTACATCTGGGCCAAATATCACTAAACGAATATGGCCCATCTTTGGCCGAAATATGGCAAGTATGGCAATGACTAATCCGGATGTGAGCCTAAAGAGGCCCACATATAAGGAAACATACTTGGCCCACCTTTGTTGAAACATATTTGGGCCAGTCTTGGCTGAACTGGTTTATTTGGTGTGTTTTTGGTTGACATCTGGCATTGTGATGGCTTGGTTATGGCCCACTTTTGGCAAACATGAGCGGACCGCCCAAGTGCCATCATTCCATACTGTATGTGGGCCGGATGAACATGTCAGGTGTGGGCCAGATATGGTATGAACACTGACTAACTATGACTGGACGCTTGTACTCTGGACGACAGACAAGACACACTCGCACAGGACAAAGGGAGACGCAGACTATAAGCACACATGGAGGGAAATGGGGAACAAGTGGACACAATCAGGAATCAGGGAAGACAATCAGACTAGTGACACATGAGGAAGGGCAAGGCACCTGAAACGAGAGGAGAGTTAATACCAAAATAAAACAGGAAGTCACAAAACAAACATGGAGACAGGAAAAAAACTCAACTTGACACTACCGGTGTGACAAGAACAGCTGAACGATGAGCTGAAACCAGGCGGGGAGTTCAGGTCCTCTGAAATGAGGCCAACCAGGAAGTAACTTAGAGCTGCATTCTATCAAAAGGCCACCAGGGGGCGACCGTCTCTATACAAGTCAATGGAGAAGTAACTTAGAGCTGCATTCTATCAA
>NC_070600.1:25925627-25928127 GCF_027409825.1 Scomber japonicus | reverse complement strand
AGGGAAAGTACCGAACCACCGGAACCACCGGGACTACTAGCGGGACTACCGGGACTACCGGGACCGGCTCTATGAACCGGATCTAACCTCGTGTGGATTTCTTTGTCTTTTGTTGGGTTTTTTTTTTGAGGTGAACTCGTTTCCTGCTGGACCAGAGGACCAGACCTTTACTAATGTAAGTGTTTAAACCTGCTGCTACTGTCTGCTGTAGGGTATGATAATAAAATAATAAAAATAATAAAATAATAAAATAAAATAAAATAAAATAAAATAAAAAAGACAGATTTCTAGAGAGAGGTTAGATAGTAAATGAACTGCGAGGGAAAGATGATAAATAACAGAACTATCTAAACTACATTAAAGCTGTTACTGTAACACACTCGCTAAATAATTAAAGTTAATTTTTAGAAATGAATTAAAAGGTGATATATGTGTTTGTAGTTGTGCTTCATGGCTTTGTTGCGTCTCTCTGTCTCCACATGTCCTGCTGCTCCGTCAGTCCGCCTCCGTAGAGCTCCACCACCAGCCAGGACCACAAGGTCTTTACTGTCCCTGCAAGAAGAAATGAAAAGGCAACTACACTGAGGAGGTGCAGAAACCATCCCTAAAACATAAAACATGAAATAAAAAAAGAGAAAAAATAAAAAACACATCAACACAAAACATCTGCTGCATTAAATATAATGAGTCGTTCAGTCTGATTATTATTTTACACTTTTATTTAAATGTGTGTTTGTATGTGGTCCAACAGTCAAGCAGTATTAAGTGTGATTATGGCTCTTGCATAGAAGCTGTCCTCCAGGAACCACCAGGCTCCTCCAGGACCAACCAGGTTCCTCCAGGACCAACCAGGCTCCTTAAGGTTCCTCCAGGAACCACCAGGCTCCTTAAGGTTCCTCCAGGTCCCTCCAGGCTCCTCCAGGCTCCTCCAGGCTCCTCCAGGTTCCACCAGGTTCCTCCAGGTTCCTCCAGGTTCCTCCAGGCTCCTCCAGGAACCACCAGGCTCCTTAAGGCTCCTCCAGGCTCCTTAAGGCTCCTCCAGGCTCCTTAAGGTTCCTCCAGGTCCCTCCAGGCTCCTCCAGGTTCCACCAGGTTCCTCCAGGTCCCTCCAGGCTCCTCCAGGTTCCTCTAGGCTGCTCCAGGTTCCACCAGGCTCCTCCAGGCTCCTCCAGGTTCCTCCAGGTTCCTCCAGGACCGGGCAGCATGGCAGGAGTGGCGGCCTGGCTGCCGTTCGCCCGTGCGGCGGCCATCGGCTGGATGCCGGTGGCCAGCGCGCCCATGCCGGTTCCCCCGCAGCAGAAGCAGCGCGGGCAGAACGGGCTCATCGTGCTGAACGTGAGCGGCACAAAGTTCCAGACGTGGCGGGACACTCTGGAGCGCTACCCCGACACCCTGCTGGGCAGCTCGGAGCGGGACTTCTTCTTCCACGAGGAGACCAGCGAGTACTTCTTCGACCGCGACCCGGACATCTTCCGGCACATCCTCAACTTCTACCGCACCGGGAAGCTGCACTACGCCCGGCAGGAGTGCATCGCCGCCTACGAGGAGGAGCTGGCGTTCTTCGGCATCATACCGGAGATCATCGGGGACTGCTGCTACGAGGAGTACAAGGACCGGCGGCGGGACAACCAGGAGCGGATCCAGGACGACGAGGAGAGCGACCAGACCAACGACGTGGTTCCCCCGGACATGACGTTCCGGGAGACCATGTGGCGCGCCTTCGAGAACCCGCACACCTCCACCATGGCGCTGGTCTTCTACTACGTCACCGGTTTCTTCATCGCGGTGTCGGTGCTCGCCAACGTGGCGGAGACCGTCCCGTGCGGCTCGGCGCCCAACCGGGTCAAGGAGCTGTCGTGCGGGGAGCGGTACGCGCTGGCCTTCTTCTGCCTGGACACGGCGTGCGTCATGATCTTCACGGTGGAGTATCTGCTGCGCATGCTCGCCGCGCCGAGCCGGTACAAGTTCGTGAAGAGCGTGATGAGCGTGATCGACGTGGTGGCCATCATGCCGTACTACATCGGTCTGGTGATGACCGACAACGAGGACGTGAGCGGCGCCTTCGTCACTCTGCGCGTGTTCAGGGTGTTTCGGATTTTCAAATTCTCGCGGCACTCGGCGGGACTTCGCATCCTCGGCTACACGCTGAAGAGCTGCGCCTCGGAGCTCGGCTTCCTCCTCTTCTCCCTCACCATGGCCATCATCATCTTCGCCACCGTCATGTTCTACGCCGAGAAGGGATCCAGCGCCAGCAAGTTCACCAGCATCCCCGCCGCCTTCTGGTACACCATCGTCACCATGACAACGCTGGGGTAGGTGATGCTGAGCGTGTGTGTGTGTGTGTGTGTGCGTGTGTGTGTGTGTGTGTGAGACATTGATGCTCACACACAACTCTGATCTGAGGTTTGAGCGGAAACTTTGTCGGAAGTGAATCTGAGGTTTGAAAGATGGAAGAAGAAATCATCGTCACCATGACAACGCTGGGGTAGGTGATGCTGAG
>NC_070600.1:25910627-25918127 GCF_027409825.1 Scomber japonicus | reverse complement strand
GCAGCTCTAAGTTACTTCTCCATTGACTTGTATAGAGACGGTCGCCCCCTGGTGGCCTTTTGATAGAATGCAGCTCTAAGTTACTTCTCCATTGACTTGTATAGAGACGGTCGCCCCCTGGTGGCCTTTTGATAGAATGCAGCTCTAAGTTACTTCTCCATTGACTTGTATAGAGACGGGTTTAACCTGTTTTCTCTCCTCAGTCACATTTAATTTAATCTATAAAACAAACATGAAGTCATTCAGTCAGTTTTATAACATGAAATCCTTCTCAGGCACTATGAGCCTTTTTTACTGTCTTTATTCAGGAGTGAGAGCTTGATTTATTGATTCATTGATTTATTATTTATTATTTATTATAGATTTATTGCTATTTTATTATATTTCTTTATTATTTATCGTGTTAGGGTTCGGGTTCTGATTCCTGCTCTGCGACTGTTTGCTGACTCTGTTTGTTTTTTCTCCCTCCTGATTTATTTAAACCTTCAACCTAATCACTCATCTGTGTTAACAGGTCATTATATCACCTGACAGCTGTGTGTGTGTGTGTGTGTGTGTGTGTGTGTGTGTGTGTGTGTGTGTGTTATATAATCCATTTGTCCCTGAAGGTAATTACAGAGCAGGTGTGGAGCTGAGAGGAGAAACTCACCTTGTTTGTACATAACACCAGGATACAGTGACACACACACACACACAAATACACACACACACAAATACACACACACACACACTCACACAGACGCACACATATACACACACACACACACACACGCCCCTCTCTGTTGGTGCGTGTCGGCTGTCAGCTGTTTTTCTGGATCGGAAAAACGAACAGAATGATTCGTTTTATCAGCTGATCTGAAAACAGCAAGAGAAGAAGAAGTGAACAGCGTGTTCTCTGTTCTCACTGGAGAACCCGCTAGAACGTTAACCTGGCTGTAACACAGGTTCTAAAGATGTGAAGGTGGGTTCTGTTTGTTGTAGAAAGTGTAAATATGTTCTCGTGTCACAGAGGCTTATCTTCGTCTTTAAATGGTTCTACAGGTTCTGTAGGTGGTTCTAGTGTTCTTATAGAACGCTCCTGTTGTTCTTGTGGTAGTTCTAGTGGATATTAAAGAGGTTCTAGTGGTCATTAAAAAGGTTCTAGTGGATATTAAAGAGGTTCTAGTGGTCATTAAAGAGGTTCTAGTGGATATTAAAGAGGTTCTAGTGGTCATTAAAGAGGTTGTAGTGGATATTAAAGAGGTTCTGGTGGTCATTAAAGAGGTTCTAGTGGATATTAAAGAGGTTCTGGTGGTCATTAAAGAGGTTCTAGTGGATATTAAAGAGGTTCTAGTGGTCATTAAAGAGGTTCTAGTGGTCATTAAAGAGGTTCTAGTGGATATTAAAGAGGTTCTGGTGGTCATTAAAGAGGTTCTAGTGGTCATTAAAGAGGTTCTAGTGGATATTAAAGAGGTTCTAGTGGTCATTAAAGAGGTTCTAGTGGATATTAAAGAGGTTCTAGTGGTCATTAAAGAGGTTCTAGTGGTCATTAAAGACGTTCTAGTGGTCATTAAAGAGGTTCTAGTGGACATTAAAGAGGTTGTAGTGACCATTAAAGAGGTTCTAGTGGATATTAAAGAGGTTCTAGTGGATATTAAAGACGTTCTAGTGGACATTAAAGAGGTTCTAGTGGTCATTAAAGAGGTTCTAGTGGTCATTAAAGAGGTTCTAGTGGACATTAAAGAGGTTGTAGTGGTCATTAAAGAGGTTCTAGTGGATATTAAAGAGGTTCTAGTGGATATTAAAGAGGTTCTAGTGGTCATTAAAGAGGTTCTAGTGGATATTAAAGAGGTTCTAGTGGATATTAAAGAGGTTCTAGTGGTCATTAAAGAGGTTCTAGTGGATATTAAAGAGGTTCTAGTGGTCATTAAAGAGGTTCTAGTGGTCATTAAAGAGGTTCTAGTGGACATTAAAGAGGTTCTAGTGGATATTAAAGAGGTTCTAGTGGATATTAAAGAGGTTCTAGTGGACATTAAAGAGGTTCTAGTGGATATTAAAGAGGTTCTAGTGGATATTAAAGAGGTTCTAGTGGATATTAAAGAGGTTCTAGTGGTCATTAAAGAGGTTCTAGTGGATATTAAAGAGGTTCTAAATGATGATTGTGATGATGATGATGAGTGTGAGCGGCTGTGATGATGATGATGATGGTGGTGATGATGATGAAGGTGGTGATGATGATGGTGATGATGATGAGTGTGAGCGGCTGTGATGGTGATGATGATGATGGTGGTGATGATGATGGTGATGATGATGAGTGTGAGCGGCTGTGATGGTGATGATGATGATGGTGGTGATGATGATGAAGGTGGTGATGATGATGAGTGTGAGCGGCTGTGATGGTGATGATGATGATGGTGGTGATGATGATGAGTGTGAGTGGCTGTGATGAAGGCTCAACATTGCAGCCGTGTGTTTCTGAATAAGAGAGAAACACGTTGAGCTGCAACTAAACATCATTTCCATCATCGATCAGCTGATGATGATTTTCTGCATAAACTGATTCATTTGGTTCAAAAATGTTAGAAAATATTCAGTTTCCTAAAGTCCGAGCGGACATTCAGTTTCCTGTCAGAGATCAAAGAAGAATATTCACATTAAAGAATCCGGATCAGAGAAGTCCGGCAGCGACTCGTCAGATCTTTGAGTTTTAAAGATTTAATGTTGAGATTATAAAACAGAGAGAAGATTATAAAGACATCATCAACATCTTTATTTCAGGCCAATAATGTAAAATATGTTTCCACTGCAGCAGAGTTCACAGAGTCTCCGGTGGGTTCGAACCAGCGATCCTCGGCTCAATGTCCTGCTTGTTGCCGTGGAAACAAAGAGCGGCCGTCCGTCCTGCAGCACATTAAACAGGCGGCTGCATCGACGGCAGAAAGATCGATACGAAAACCTGCAGAAACAAACAGCAGAGCGTTCATCATGAGGCCAGCAGGAAGGTTCAGAGAGGTTTATATCAGAGTTCATGAGGTTGAGTTTAAATTTAAAGGGTTAAAATGTGAAAATAAACGTATGAATAACTTCACACATTCTTTTTTTGTGGACCCAGCATCAAATTTCTGCTTTTAATCCATTTAGAGAGAATATATTAGAGGATTATGGTAAAAATGTCTAAGTGGTGTAACCATAAAAACTTTGGAAGGAAGGGAGGAAGGGAGGAGAGGAAGGAAGAAAGAGAGGAGAGGAAGGAACGAAGGAAGGAAGAAGATAAGGAAGGAAGGAAGGAAGGAAGGAAGAGAACAAGGAAGAAAGGGAGAGAGGAAGGAAGGTGAGGAAGGAAGGAAGAAGATAAGGAAGGAAGGAAGGAAGGAAGGGTGGAGGAGAGGGAAGAAAAGAAGGAAGGAAGGAAGGGAGAGAGGAAGGAAGGAAGAAAGAGAGGAGAGGAGAGGAAGGAAGGAAGGAAGAGAGCAAAGAAGAAAGGGAGAGAGGAAGGAAGGTGAGGAAGGAAGGAAGGAAGGAAGGAAGGAAGAAGATAAGGAAGGAAGGAAGGGTGGAGGAGAGGGAAGAAAATAAGGAAGGAAGGAAGGGAGGGAGAGAGGAAGGAAGGAAGAAAGGAAGGAAGGAAGAAGGAAGAAGGAAGTCATTATTAGTATAAGTCCACTTAAATACACTGTATGTGATAAAATATTTAATATCTATCATTCTTTTGTGGTTACACCATTTTACATGTTCAGGAGCATTCAGTCTTACTTTTGGTAAAAAAAATGGTGCAATGGAGCAGATATAGAGGGGAGCAGGAGGAGGAGGAGCAGGGGGAGGAGCAGGGGGAGGAAGAGGAGGAGCATTCAGTCTTTTGGTAAAAAATGGTTCAAATCTCTCTTATTGATCTTTTTTTAATATATTGATTATATTGAACTGGGCGTAACCTCCATGATGTCTTGCTGCGGAGTTCAGTCTGAATTTATCTATAACCTTTGTGTCGTCCTCTTTTCCTTCCTTCCTTCTTTCCTTCTGTCCTCCCTTTCTTCCTTCCTCTCTCCTTCCTTCTGTCCTTCGTTCCTTCCCTCCTTCCTTCTGTCCTCCCTTCCCTCCTTCCTTCTGTCCTCCCTTCCTTCCTTCCTTCCTTCTAGAAAACCAACAAAAATACTAAATGTACATTTTAACAAACCTGATGCTGCTTTTAAATCTAGTTTAACTTATTTATTAATTCATCGTCTTACCAACACTTATTATCTCTGATCCAAACTTCAGATCAACGTTTAAATACATGTTGTCTCCCATCACGTATGAAGGGATCCTCTAACAGTCAGAATGAACAGGAGGAAACTGCTTTAACCCTTTATAGGACACTCATTGAAAGGAAGGGAGGAAGGAAGGAAGGGAGGAAGGAAGGAAGGAAGGGAGGAAAGAAGGAAGGAAGGAAGGAAGGAAGAAGAAAGGGGATGGAGGAAGGAAAGAAGGAAGGGAGGACAGAAGGAGGGAGGGAGGAAGAACAGATGGAAGGAAGGAAAGGAAGGAAGGACGAAGGAAATAAGGAATGAGGGAGGGAGAAAGGAAAAGAGGAAGGGAAGAAAGAAGGCAGGGAGGAAGGAAAGGAAGTAAGGAAGGATGGAAGGAAAGGAAGGAAGGACTGAGGAAAGAAGGAAGGAAGGAAGGAAGAAGAAAGGGGGATGGAGGAAAGAAAGAAGGAAGGGAGGAGAGAAGGAGGGAGGGAGGAAGAACAGATGGAAGGAAGGAAAGGAAGGAAGGACGAAGGAAATAAGGAACGAGGGAGGGAGAAAGGAAAAGAAGTCAGGGAGGAAGGAAAGGAAGGAAGGAAGGAAGGAAGGAAGGAAGGATATTTTAGGATATTTACAGAAGTTACCAAATATAATTATTTGCCTAATAAAGGGTTAAAGTTAATCTGAGTTTCTGACTGTTGGTTTAAAAACGTTGAACTGGTCCTTTAGCAGTCTGTGAGTTAGCGACAGTTTCAGCATCTTTATCTCCGGCTGCCATCGGGACAGACTGCTGTGTTTGCTGTCCGTGTTTCAGAGGAGCAGCCGAGCACATAAAAGCTGTTTTTGAAGCAGCTGAGGAGTGTCGGCGTGTGCTGTGTGCTGAGTCAGCGTGTTTCCGAGCTGATGGAGGCTCCTGCAGCCGCTCACACATTCCTCTTCTCCTCACTGAGCCTGATTATCTGATGCTATCAGGCAGGAAGCTGTTTCCTCCTGCTCTCATCGGCCGTGTAGCTCTGACACTCACCTTGGAGAGAACATTATCACCCAGATAAAGACACATCCTGATCTGCAGCCCCCCCCCTCCTCCTCCTCCTCCTCCTCCTCCTCCTCCCCCCTCGTGACCATCCCATCAAACAGCCGGGTGGTGAGTTGAGGCTCAGTGCAGGTGAGAGTTTGAGGGATTTAGCGAGTGTTAGCGAGGAGGCGTGTGATTGGGTGAAGCGTGGCGGTGTATCAGGAGGATCAGTGCGCTCTGAGCTCCGTCTTCCTTCCCAGCGCCGAGTCAAATCCTCCACCAACCGGAGCTTTGAAGTGCAGAGATGAAAGGATGAGAGAGTGACCTGCTGCAGCGTTTAAAGGTAGAAAGCAGCTCCTCAGCGTCACGTCGCTCTTTAACGGCTTTAATCGTATCGTAACAAAAACATCATATAACGTTATTTCCTGTTAGCTTCAGTCTGTTTCACATCATGTTAGCGCTGAGTCACCATAAAACCCTTACCGACTCGTTCCTGACTTGTTGCCGACTTGTTCCTGACTTGTTCCTGACTTGTTGCCGTCTTGTTCCTGACTTGTTCCTGACTTGTTGCCGTCTTGTTGCCGACTTGTTCCTGACTTGTTCCTGACTTGTTGCCGACTCGTTGCCAACTTGTTCCCGACTTGTTCCCGACTTGTTGGTGACTTGTTGCCGACTTGTTCCCGACTTGTTCCTGTCTTGTAGCTGACTTGTTCTTGACTTGTCCCTGACTTGTTCCTGTCTTGTAGCTGACTTGTTCTTGACTTGTCCCTGACTTGTTCCTGACTTGTTCCTGACTTGTTGCCGACTTGTTCCTGACTTGTTGCTGACTTGTTCCTGTCTTGTTCCCGACTTGTTCGTGACTTGTTGCCGACTTGTTCCTGATTTGTTGCTGACTTGTTCCCGACTTGTTGCCGACTTGATGCCAACTTGTTCCTGACTTGTTGCCGACTTGTTCCTGACTTGTTCCCGACTTGTTCCTGACTTGTTCCTGACTTGTTCCCGACTTGTTGCCAGCTTGTTCCTGACTTGTTCCTGACTTGTTGCTGACTCGTTCTTGACTCGTTGCTGACTCGTTGCTGACTCGTTGCTGACTTGTTGCTGACTTGTTGCCGACTTGTTGCCGACTTGTCGCTGACTCGTCGCCGACTTGTTCCCGACTTGTTCCCGACTTGTTCCCGACTTGTTGTCGACTTGTTGCTGACTTGTTGTCGACTTGTTGCTGACTTGTTGTCGACTTGTTGCCGACTTGTTGCCGACTTGTTCCTGACTTGTTGCCCACTCATTGTCGACTTGTTGCCGACTTGTTCCTGACTCGTTGCCGACTTGTTCCTGACTTGTTGCCGACTTGTTGCCGACTCATTGCTGACTTGTTCCTGACCTGTTGCTTTCTTGTTGTTGACTTGTTCCCGACTTGTTCCTGTCTTGTAGCTGACTTGTTCTTGACTTGTCCCTGACTTGTTCCTGACTTGTTGCCGACTTGTTCCTGACTTGTTGCTGACTTGTTCCTGTCTTGTTCCCGACTTGTTCGTGACTTGTTGCCGACTTGTTCCTGATTTGTTGCTGACTTGTTCCCGACTTGTTGCCGACTTGATGCCAACTTGTTCCTGACTTGTTGCCGACTTGTTCCTGACTTGTTCCCGACTTGTTCCTGACTTGTTCCTGACTTGTTCCCGACTTGTTGCCGACTTGTTCCTGACTTGTTCCTGACTTGTTGCTGACTCGTTCTTGACTCGTTCTTGACTCGTTGCTGACTCGTTGCTGACTTGTTGCCGACTTGTTGCCGACTTGTCGCTGACTCGTCGCCGACTTGTTCCCGACTTGTTCCCGACTTGTTCCCGACTTGTTGCTGACTTGTTGTCGACTTGTTGCTGACTTGTTGTCGACTTGTTGCCGACTTGTTCCTGACTTGTTGCTGACTTGTTCCCGACTTGTTCCCGACTTGTTCCCGACTTGTTGCGAACTTGTTCCTGACTTGTTGCCGACTTGTTCCTGACTTGTTGCCGACTTGTTCCCGACTTGTTCCCGACTTGTTGCCGACTTGTTGCTGACTTGTTCCTGACTTGTTCCTGACTTGTTGCCGACTTGTTGCCGACTTGTTGCTGACTTGTTCCTGACTTTTTGTTGACTCATTCCTGACTCGTTGCCGAATCGTTGCCGACTTGTTTCAGACTCGTTGCCGACTTGTTCCTGACTTGTTCCTGACTTGTTGCCGACTTGTTCCTGACTTGTTCCTGACTTGTTGCCGACTTGGTTGCCGACTTGTTCCTGACTTGTAGCCGACTT
>NC_070600.1:25885627-25905627 GCF_027409825.1 Scomber japonicus | reverse complement strand
GGAGAAGCCCTGTGAAGCATGCAGAGATCTGAAGAGGCTGCTGGGGGGGCGGGGGTGGGGGGGGGGGCGTTATGTTAATATTATATTAACATAATGATTAATAACACAGAAGCACGTTACTAACATGTTGATGACAAAAAAAAAAGCTGATTCATTTCAACAAACGTCTCAACGTAACCTTTAACACACGAAGATAATAATAATTCCTCTTTTACTTTAAATACTGACTTTTACTCTTTTACCATCTACTGGTTCTGTTTCCTTGACCAACAGTCCCCGTTAGAGAGGCTGAAAATAAACCAGAGCCTGCTGAACCGCTCCTCTGTGTTATTAACGTCGGGTTTTCACAGTTTGGGAGGAAAAGGAGAGTTCCTGCTGAATATATGGATTCTTCTGGGAATTTAGAGAGTAGTGTGTTTTCAGTAATTACACAGAGCCAGCAGACAGTCCTGTTTAACCACAGACTGTATAGAAGAAACAGACGTAACATCTGTGACGTCACCCATTGGTTTGTGGACTGCTGCTCAGAAGCCAATAGTTTCTAATCTAGGCAGCGCCATCTTGAACATTTCAGGTGCATGCTGGGAAAAATAAAAACAGGGATTCTACTTATATGGGCATGAGGCGGGGCCATGGGCGGAGTGGGGAGGTTGCTATGGTTACGAGGGCTGGATCTGGAGGACATTGGTCAATCAACCTGTCAATCAGGACGTAGCCACGCCCCCTAATGCATACCCTGCTTTATCGTCACATATAAAATCAGGGAGGCCAAAATGTCCCAAATGAACATCATACTGCATTGAAGAAGGCTTTAAACTAGCGATTGAGACCATAAACACATTTTGAAAACGTTTACTGAGGTTAGAAATCAAGTGAGAAGTTGGTGAATTCTCCATTGACTTGTATAGAGACGGTCGCCCCCTGGTGGCCTTTTGATAGAATGCAGCTCTAAGTTACTTCCTGGTTGGACTCATTTCAGAGGACCGGAGCTCCCCGCCTGGGTTTGGCCCAGGAGATGTTCGAGTGTTTCCAGTAAATAATCTGAACCAATGTGTAGTTTAGTACAGTTTTGGACAACATGAGAAAATTGATTGTATCCAGCAAATACCCAGAGCCTGCTGGTTCATTCAGGCTGGATGGTCTCCAAACAATAGACGGAGCCACAGGGAGTTCAGGCTGGATTGTTACCAGTGAATAGACGGAGCCGCAGGGAGTTCAGCAGTTCCAGTGAATAGACGGAGCCGCAGGGAGTTCAGCAGTTCCAGTGAATAGACGGAGCCGCAGGTTGTCAGGTCACATGATGAAGGCTCTGATGCTGAAGTGTCACATTAACAGTCGGCTAATCTCCCGGACGAGGCGCCGCGCTGTCATTGGCTGAATTAAGTCCTGATGAAAGGAACAGAGACGTTAATCTGAGCCGCTGAAAGCCTCGCCGCCTCTTCATCCTCATCATCCTCATCATCCTCATCATCCTCATCCTCATCCTCTTCTTCTCTGACGGGGTCACAGCGCTCAGAGGAGATAAAGATAAGAAGGACTCAACGTTCATATTAATAATTAAAGCTTCACATTTATGACTTTTTATCGTTTATCAGCGTTAAAAGTGAAACTATGAAATATGATTTAAACATTTTTATCTTCAGTAAAAGTTAAAAATTAACCTTTAACTAATTTAAACTTTTTTTCTGCCAGTCTGAACATAAACACGTAAACATGAATTTCATCACGTGATTAATAACGATGGTTCTTACCGATGAATAGTAATAAAAACCATAGTAACCATAGTAACCATAGTAACCGTAGTAACTGTAGTAACCGTAGTAACCACAGCTCCCAGTAGTTATTCAGTTATTTGGTCATTTAACACACACACACTGTTACACACACACACACACACACACACACACTGTTACACACACTGTTACACACACACACACTGTTACACACACACTGTTACACACACAGTTACACACACACACAGTCACACACACACACACACACACACACACACACACACACACACACACACACACACACACACACACACACACACACACACACACAGTTAGGTATGAGGTCATTTTTCAGCCAAAAACTGGTGAGGAGATAAATGACTCGATTTAAGGTGCAGAGAGAGAATGTGTGTGTGTGTGTGTGTGTGTGTGTGTGTGTGTGTGTGTTACTGTGTGTGTTACTGTGTGTGTGTGTGTGTGTGATATTAAGCCGTTTGTACTTTCTTCAGGTTTCTTCTTCTGTGGTGTTTAACACTGTAACTGTGAATATGAGCTCATGTAAATGAAGTCAGATACAGATTGGATGTGGGACGTGTGTGTGTGTGTGTGTGTGTGTGTGTGTGTGTGTGTGTGTGTGTGTGTGTGTGTGTGTGTGTGTGTGTGTGTGTGTGTGTGTTACTGTGTGTGTGTGTGTGTGTGTGTGTGTGTGTGTGTGTGTGTACATATATTAGCAGCCTGCGTGTGTGTCCTCCGTGTTTAATTAACTCCGTCACCCCCGAGGATTTCTGCTCATCCCTCTGCTGCTGATACTCATGTTACACACACACACACACACACACACACACACACACACACACACACACACACACACACACACACACACACACACACAGCTGAGGGTTCAGACTGAAGTGGAGCCTCCTGGTTCAGTTTCAGCGTTTAAGGAGGATTAAAAAGAAACTGGAGCTCTACTTAACTGATGGTTAGAAGTGATGAAGAGGAGGAGGAGAGGAAGAGGAGGAGAGGAAGAATAGAGGAAGAAAGGAAGGAGGAGAAGGAGAGCAAGAGAGGAAGGAAGAGGAGGAGGAGAGGAAGAAAGAGAGGAAGAGGAGGACAAGAGGAAGGAAGAGGAGGAGAGGAAAAGAAGGAGAGGAAGAGGAGGAGGAGAGGAAGAAAGAGAGGAAGAGGAGGACAAGAGGAAGGAAGAGGAGGAGGAGAGGAAGAAAGAGAGGAAGATGAGGAGGAGAGGAAGAAAGAGAGGAAGAGGAGGAGGAGAGGAAGGAAGAGAGGAAGAGGAGGAGAGGAAGGAAGAGAGGAAGAGGAGAGGAAGAAAAAGAGGAAGAGGAGGAGGAGAGGAAGAAAGAGAGGAAGAGGAGGAGGAGAGGAAGGAAGAGAGGAAGATGAGGAGGAGAGGAAGAAAGAGAGGAAGAGGAGGAGAAGGAAGAGGAGAGGAAGGAAGGGGAGGAGGAGAGGAAGGAAGAGAGGAAGAGGAGAGGAAGAAAAAGAGGAAGAGGAGGAGAGGAAGAAAGAGAGGAAGAGGAGGAGGAGAGGAGAAGGAGAGGAAGGAAGAAGAGAGAAAATGCAGACCTGCCTCTTCATCATCATCATCACCATCATGTTTTAATGACTCTTACATGTGATCTCTCTTCTCTGATTCTTCACTCTGAGTTTAAACCAGACGGACCATTTCTTTTCTTATCTTCCCTCAGAGCTTTATAATAAGACGTGGGGGGGGGGGGTGATAAGGGTGGGGGGGGGGGGTGATAAGAGGGGGGCATGGGGGGGGGGTGGTAGGAGGGGAGGATGGGGGGGGGTGTGATAAGGGTGGGGGGGGGGGGGGGTGATAAGCATCCTCACAGTCCTGAGTTTAAAGAGACATTATGGAAACGCTGCAGCTTAACATCATCTGCTCTTCTTCTTCTTCTTCTTCTTCTTCTTCTTCGTCTTCGTCTTCGTCTTCGTCTTCTTCGTCTTCTTCGTCTTCTTCTTCTTCTTCTTCTTCTTCAGTTTAGTGTTAAGACTCAGTGACATTCAGTCCCTGAAACTCAGAAACTCTGAATCCTGATTCCCAGAATGAAAAAGAGTCATTTGATCGGTCGTCACGGCAACGTTCAGGCGGCTCGATGTTTCCAGGAAGCTGAGTTTGATAATCTTCAGTCACATCTGGTCCGCAGCAAAGATTATAAACACTACGTCCGTTCCTACGTCACCTGACTCAGAGAGAGGATGAACATCAGGTTCAGATTATTAATGAAAACACTGTCGTCTGTTTGCAAAGCTACAGATTAAAGATTCTGAGCCATGATGTTCAATCTAGGATGGTGTAGGATAGCCTAGGATGGTATAGAATGGTGTAGGATAGCCTATGATGGTGTAGGATGGCAGAGATACTGAAAACCTTGAAACTGAAATTGATCATGTGACTTTAGTGTGCGTGTATCTGTGTGTGTGTGTATCAGTGTGTGTGTGTGTGTGTGTATCAGTGTGTGTGTGTATCTGTGTGTGTGTATCAGTGTGTGTGTGTGTGTATCAGTAGGCGGTAAATGAGGTTTACTAATTGGATTAAAGCTCATTAATGGCTTTAACACAGAGAGAGGAGACACACACACACACACACACACACACACACACATAGAGAGAGAGAGACACACACACACACACACACACACACACACACACACACACACACACTATTACCAATAGTAGCAGTAATGTTTATTTATTGAGCAGCTCAAAGTGTCATTAACTCATTTATTACCTGCGATGTCTCACTCTGCTCCAAATATCATTTATTACCTGCGATGTCTCACTCTGCTCCAAATATCATTTATTACCTGCGATGTCTCACTCTGCTCCGAATATCATTAACTCATTTATTACCTGCGATGTCTCACTCTGCTCCAAATATCATTTATTACCTGCGATGTCTCACTCTGCTCCAAATATCATTAACTCATTTATTACCTGCGATGTCTCACTCTGCTCCAAATATCATTAACTCATTTATTACCTGCGATGTCTCACTCTGCTCCAAATATCATTAACTCATTTAATACCTGCGATGTCTCACTCTGCTCCAAATATCATTAACTCATTTATTACCTGCGATGTCTCACTCTGCTCCAAATATCATTTATTACCTGCGATGTCTCACTCTGCTCCAAATATCATTTAATACCTGCGATGTCTCACTCTGCTCCAAATATCATTAACTCATTTATTACCTGCGATGTCTCACTCTGCTCCAAATATCATTAACTCATTTATTACCTGCGATGTCTCACTCTGCTCCAAATATCATTAACTCATTTATTACCTGCGATGTCTCACTCTGCTCCAAATATCATTTATTACCTGCGATGTCTCACTCTGCTCCAAATATCATTAACTCATTTATTACCTGCGATGTCTCACTCTGCTCTAAATATCATTAACCCATTTATCACCTGCGATGTCTCACTCTGCTCCAAATATCGTTAACTCATTTATTACCTGCGATGTCTCACTCTGCTGCAAATATCATTAACTCATTTATTACCTGCGATGTCTCACTCTGCTGCAAATATCATTAACTCATTTATTACCTGCGATGTCTCACTCTGCTCCAAATATCATTAACTCATTTATTACCTGCGATGTCTCACTCTGCTGCAAATATCATTAACTCATTTATTACCTGCGATGTCTCACTCTGCTCTAAATATCATTAACTCATTTATTACCTGGGATGTCTCACTCTGCTCCAAATATCATTAACTCATTTATTACCTGCGATGTCTCACTCTGCTCCAAATATCATTTATTACCTGCGATGTCTCACTCTGCTCCAAATATCGTTAACTCATTTATTACCTGCGATGTCTCACTCTGCTCCAAATATCATTTATTACCCGCGATGTCTCACTCTGCTCCAAATATCATTTATTACCTGCGATGTCTCACTCTGCTCCAAATATCATTAACTCATTTATTACCTGCGATGTCTCACTCTGCTCCAAATATCATTTATTACCTGCGATGTCTCACTCTGCTCCAAATATCATTAACTCATTTATTACCTGCGATGTCTCACTCTGCTCCAAATATCATTTATTACCTGCGATGTCTCACTCTGCTCCAAATATCACTCACCATCGTTCACTCCGAGATGAAACAGTAACTTCTTCCTGTTTCATGTTTTATATTTATGTCTGAACTCCTGAATCTTTTATACAAGGATTAATTTTATGTGGAGACTTGATATAAAACTTCTGTGTGTGTGTGTGTGTGTGTGTGTGTGTGTGTGTGTGTGTGTGTGTGTGTGCAGTTTGGTCCATGTTCAACAGATTAAAGAGCCAAAAGGCCTTCAGTGGCAGTTTAATCACCATGTCTGATCCTCTAACCCCCCCAAGCCAACACAATGCATGATAATCCATCTGAACACACACACACACACACACACACACACACACACACACACACACACACACACAGAGGCAGGATTTATATGAAATATCTGCAGCATCATGCAGCTTTATGAGTCATATTTCAGGAGGGATTTTTCATTATTGGAGCGTTTTTAGCTTCAGATTCAGTTTCTCTCGTATTTATTTTACAACCATGAATTCACATTTCTGTTAACGACTGATGGGAGTCTGCAGGACCTGAATAAGATCTGCTGCTTCCTGTTTGATGTTCAAGCTCCACATTTACACACTTTACTCCATAATTAGACTTCTAATAATAAAACAACATCTTACTTTGTCTCTTCTGTTTTCAGCTTTTCACAGTAAAACATTATAATGATGATGTGTTATAGTTTATGTTCTTATTGTTTTAATGAGATTATCTCACTGGAACAGGAACATTTTATTATTATCACAAGAAAGGTTTATTAAAATCACATGTAATCACACAACAGAAATCATGCTTAACATATTCTACCTTCACATACTGTTCATATTCTCCCTGACAATATTTTAAAAATGTTAAACTATAACATTTATTATATTATATATTTATTATATTTGTGCGTTTCGGGCCACTTCATCAAATTTGAGAGTAAAAGCCATTTGTGTTGTTTTTGCAGCTGTTGTCAGAGCGGGTAGGATAGCCTAGGATGGTGTAGGATAATCTAGGATGGTGTAGAATGATGTAGGATGGTATAGGATAATGTAGGATAGTGTATGATGGTGTTTGATGGTATAGGATGCTGTAGGATGGTGTAGGATAGTCTAGGATGGTGTTCAATAGTGTAGGATGGTGTAGAATGATGTAGGATGGTGTAGGGTAGCCTAGGATGGTGTAGGATAGTCTAGGATGGTATAGGATAATGTAGGATAGTGTATGATGGTGTTTGATGGTATAGGATGCTGTAGGATGGTGTAGGATAGTCTAGGATGGTGTTGGATAGTGTAGGATGGTGTTCCATGGTGTTCAATAGTGTAGGATGGTGTAGAATGATGTAGGATGGTGTAGGGTAGCCTAGGATGGTGTAGGATAGTCTAGGATGGTATAGGATAATGTAGGATAGTGTATGATGGTGTAGGATGGTGTAGGATGGTGTTTGATGGTATAGGATGCTGTAGGATGGTGTTCCATGGTGTAGGATGGTGTAGGATAGTCTAGGATGGTGTAGGATAGTGTATGATGGTGTAGGATGGTGTTTGATGGTATAGGATGCTGTAGGATGGTGTAGGATGGTGTAGGATAGTCTAGGATGGTATAGGATAATGTAGGATAGTGTATGATGGTGTAGGATGGTGTTGGATGGTATAGGATGGTGTTCAATAGTGTAGGATGGTGTAGAATGATGTAGGATGGTGTAGAATGGTGTAGGATGGTGTAGAATGGTGTTTGATGGTGTAGAATGATGTAGGATAGTGTAGGGTAGCCTAGGATGGTGTAGGATGGTGTTCCATGGTGTTCAATAGTGTAGGATGGTGTAGAATGGTGTAGTATAGTATAGGGTAGCCTAGGATGGTGTAGGATGGACTACTGGATCAGACTACTGGAGACTCGACTCGTGTTCAGGTCTCGTTCACGTTAAAGCTAACGTGTGCTGTTGAGTATCAGGATGCGACCAGGCTCAGTGTGACCTCCTGACGACGACGATGGTGAACAAACCGCCATCGCTGCTCTCGGATCGTTTTCTCTCAGCGGTGGTGAAGGATGAAGCCGAGAGCGGCGGCACTCGCATCAATAGATCAATGCATGGTTAGCTGAGCTCCCGCTGTGATGTCATCGATCAGCTGATGAGTTCCCGCTGTGATGTCATCGATCGGCTGATGAGTTCCCGCTGTGATGTCATCGATCAGCTGATGAGCTCCCGCTGTGATGTCATCGATCAGCTGCTGAGAGGTGAACGCTTCACGCTGAGGCTGAGAACAGAGCTGCAGACGTCTCACAGGGACTGAAGCTGCTCTCTGATTTATCGTCTCTGTTCATCCTCTGAAGCTTCTTCACTCTCATCAATAAATCATCTCAGTCCAATCACACATTAGCTCTTCCGGAGCTAATGTGTGATCCTATCTGTCTTTGTCCTTTGTTAGGTGAAGCCTGGGGGGCTTCCCTTGATGCCCTGATGAATCTGAAACAGATGTGGTGCTTAGGTCAAAGGTGAAAAGTCAGGTCAGGGGTTATTGTTTTCTAAACTGACCAGTAAGATAGAAGGTCTTTGTTTCAGAAAGAAGGAACTATATAAATATAGAAGGGGGAGCTAAAGCTGAAGAAGGCAGAGAGCTTCAAAATTGGCACTAGGACTCTCTCAAGATTGGATGTTTGACACTAGAGATGCACCGATCAATCGGCGGCCGATTAAAAAAGCCGGTCACTGTCGTAATTTACGGTTTTCGGCCGATCAAACTGACCCGCATGCACGGTGCGTAGCAGCTCAACGCGCCCAGAGCAAAACAGCTAAAAACTAGCAAGACTGAGGAAGAAAACATGTCACTGATTTGGATTTATTTCACTTTGTGCCAAGACGACCCAAACGTTTCACAACGGGGTACGGGATCATCCCTATGTTCCCCGCTTTGTATGTGACCGGGGAACATAGGGATGATCCCGAGTTAGCCGCCGAGTTAGCCGCTGAGTTAGCAACCGAGCTAGCAGCCGAATTAGTGATATAAGCAAAATGTTGTCTGGGGGAAGGGTACTCAAGCCAAATATAGTGTCTATTATATGATTATAATTATTTCTTAGATAGAAAATCGGTATCGGAAAAAATGGTTTTGGCCGGTCAGACCTCCTTAAAAACCGGAAATCGGTATCGGCCAAGAATTTTGCAATCAGTGCATCTCTATGTGACACTGTTCCCTTTGTAATAAAACCTTTCAAATTTACAAGTGAGACGTGAAACCTCAGAGCTTTCAGTCAAAAGCCTTCAGACTTCTTCTCCCTGATTTTATATGTGACGATAAAGCAGGGTATGCATTAGGGGGCGGGGCTACGTCCTGATTGACAGGTTGATTGACCAATGTCCTCGAGATCCAGCCCTCGTAACCATAGCAACCTCCCCGCTCCGCCCATGGCTCCGCCCACGGCCCCGCCTCATACCTATATAATCAGTAAACGTTTTCAAAATGTGTTTATGGTCTCAATCGCTAGTTTAAAGCCTTCTTCAATGCAGTATGATGTTCATTTGGGACATTTTGGCCTCCCTGATTTTATATGTGAAGATAAAGCAGGGTATGCATTAGGGCGTGGCTACGTCCTGATTGACAGGTTGATTGACCAACGTCCTCGAGATCCAGCCCTCGTAACCATAGCAACCTCCCCGCTCCGCCCATGGCCCCGCCTCATGCCCATATAAGTAGAATCCCTGTTTTTATTTTTCCCAGCATGCACCTGAAATTTTCAAGATGGCCGCTGCCTAGATTCGATACTATTGGCTTCCGAGCAGCAGTCCACAAACCAATGGGTGACGTCACGGATGTTACGTCTGTTTCTTTTATTCAGTCTGTGGTGTGGTCGCACGTTGAGACAGTGCAGCATGTTGGTTGCTTGGTTGGACTAGAGGTCGGTCCTGTTTTATCTTCCTGTCCATAAAGCAGCTGCGTGCTAACATCGTCTCCATCGTCCTGTAAACTGTTCACATCGTCTCTTCTGTGTCTGGCTGAAGGTCAGAGAGTCTCCGTGTGGATAATTGAAGTGTGACTTTGTAATTAAGAAGTGTGAAGTGAGATAATCTCAGCAGCAGCTATTTTCAGTGTGATGGAGACAGACGGAGGAGGAAGCTCTTATCTGTGTGCAGGAGCGAGGGATTAATATGTAAAGACGGAGGGAGGACGGAGGAGGACGAGTCTGTCCATCTGATAAGAGCCTGAAGCAGCTGTTTAAATCACTTCCTGACACTCACCTGAACCCAGATCAGATTTAAACTCTCTGACTTTCAGTTCTTACCTGGCCGAGTCACTTTGTCTCCTGTAGCAACGATTCAGCCTCTTAACGTTAAAGACTCTCCACACTAAGACACTACGAACTAAGACGATAATAACTATATATATGAAACATAGTGTTGGGGTGTGGGTGGTGGGACAGTACGGGTCGCTGTGGAGAGTCCGGTCAGGGCTCTGGTGGGTCTCAATAACCAGACCGTGGAGTGCAAAGAGAGTTCTTCATGTCTGCCAGAGGTGGGGGGGCTTCTTACAGAGACTTGGAGGTGTGTGGTTTCTAGAATATACAATGATATATAAGAGTCAGGACGGACGGACGGAGAACATCAGAACCTACAGAGAACAGTTAGAGATGTCTTTGTTCAGTCATTAAAATCTGTCTTCATACAGAACCAAGAAAGATTAAAGTGAAGAGCAGAGAACGTCACAGCTGTCTTTCCTCACAGTCGTGTTGGAAACATGGATCATTAAGTGTTCCTTTATAAGGTTTACTCAGAAGGTTCTAGTTGTTCTTTCAGTGGTTTCTGTGGTCCTTAAGGAATATTAACAGATCCTGTAGAAGGTTCTAGTGATCCTTTAGGAACCTGTAGTTGTCCTTTAGGGTCCTGTAAGGGTTCTAAAGATCCTTAAATGGTTTGTCGTAATAGTTCTTGTGGGCATTGAAAAGGTCCTAGTGATTCTTTGGGTCACTGAGGTCCTTTAAGTGGTTCTGCTGGTCCGTCAAGAGGTTCTAGAGGTTCTTTACATGGTTCTTGTGAACACTGAGATGGTTCTAGCTGTCTCTTAGTTGGTTCTAGTGGTCATTTAGGTTCCTTTAGTTGGGTTTTATGGTTATTGAGGAGCTTCTAGCGTTCATTAAAGAGGTTCTAAAGGTCCTTAATGGGCTCTGTTTGTCCTTTAGGTGCTTCTAGTTGTCATGAAGAAGGTTCTAGAGGGTTAGGGTTCCTTTAGGTTCCTTCAGATAGGTTCTTGTAGTCATGTGTGTGTTGCATTAGGTTGAGAGGTTGTAGTGTGAAGCGGTTCCTCTGATCCTCTAAGGAGTCCTGTAGGTGTCTGAAGATGTTCTCGTGGTTCTTCAGGAGGTTTCTTAGATCAGGTGGATGAACAGCGACAGAGAACCGAGGAACCAGAGAACTGAATCTGGACTTCAGTGATAGACTCGTGGTTCTGAGTGTTTGAGTCCAGCTGCAGCAGGAAGCAGGAAGCAGGTCATCAGCGTGTTTATTCTAAAGCTTCAAACATTAGAGCTCAGCCGAGTCTATTTTCAGTCCTTATTAAAGCCGAACATCCTCGCTCCCTCTTCTTCTTCTTCTCTTCCTTTTCTTTCTCGCTTCTTCTTCTTCTTCTTCTTCTTCTTCTTCTGCTCCCGCTCAGCAGCAGCTTCCTAATTGGTGTTTGTGTACGGATGAATGTGAGAGGAGCAGAAAGAGAGATAAATAAGCTCCATGTTTAATGATCAGGGGAATAATGACCTGACGCAGAGCCAGCTTATTGAAACGTTGGAGGATAAACTGAAGATGGTTATTATAGTTAACATGTTTTATTTTCCTGTGAAGCAGAAACTTTGTGCTTCTGGTATTTTAGACGTAAAGAATATAATAATAATAATAATATTACTAGAAGCAGAAACAACCAGCGTTCATCTGCGTTCCGTCACTTTGCTCGTGTGAATTAAAGAAATGAGCTTTTATACTTTAACACGAGTGTCAAACAACCGTTACATGACTTATTTAAACCCTCCTGTTGTCCTTGAGTCAAGGAAGGAAGGGAGGGAGGGAGGAAGAAGGAAGGAAGGAAAGGAGGGAGGAAGAAGGAAGGAAGGAAGGGAGGGAGGAAGGAGGGAGGAAGGAAGGAAAGGAGAAAGGAGGGAGGAAAGAAAGAGAGAAGGAGGGAATTAAGGGAAGGAGGGAGGGAGGAAGGAAAGGAGGGAGGAAAGAAAGAGAGAAGGAGGAAGGAAGGAAGAAGGAAAGGAGGGAGGGAGGAAAGAAGGAAAGAAGGAGGAAAGAAAGAGAGAAGGAGGGAAAGAGGAAGCAAGGAAGGAGGGTTAAATACAGTAATCTGTAACCTTCTCAACCCTCATGTCGTCCTCCCGGATCAAATTGACCCCGTCTCTCTTTTCACTGTTCCTTCTTTCCTTCCTTCCTTCCTTCCTTCATCCCCTGCACCCTTCTTTCTTTGCTCCCTCCTCCTTCCATCCTCCCTCCCTCCCTCCCTCCTTAGTCCTTTCCTTCCTTCCTTCCTTCTTTCCTTCCTTCCTTCCTTCAACCTTTCCTCCCTCCCTCCCTCCTTACTCCTTTCCTTCCTTCCTTCCGAAGAGGAAGAAGAATATAGAAAATAAAAATAGAGAGATGAAGCAAATTTCTTCTTCTGAGGTTTTTTTATTGGTTTTATTTTAAGCAGCAGTGAGTCTCTGTTCTTCTTCTTTGTTCTTTTAAAAGTTTCAAACCGAGGTTTTAATTCATGTTGGAGGTTTTAACAGCAGCAGTTTATATTTAACATTTATTTATATATTATATATTATTTATTATATTTATATATTTCACATTTCTAACAGCATTATATATATTTACAGCAGTTTAGTTTTTAATCCAGATTAAATTCAGTCTTTATGTGTTGAGATGTAAGTTGTGTTCCAGGTGTTAGTCTGATCCGCTGTTTGGAGCTGTTTCAACCAGATGTTGTTAATTATGAATATAACACACACACACACATTAACACACACACACACATTAACACACACACACATTAACACACACACACACACACCAACACACACACACAAATACAGAAAATGTGAATCCATAATGAATGTGGCCTTTTATTAAGTGAAAAGCATTTTACACAAACACACTTCTGAATAGTGTGTGTGTGTGTGTTAGTGTGTGTGTGTGTGTGTGTGTGTGTGTGTGTGTGTGTGTGTGAGCTATTTGTCGAGCACTTCCTGTTAATGGCGAGCAGCAGCGAGGTGGCGTTTGTTCAGATCAAAGAAATAAATGATTCACACGCAGCGAGTTCACCCATGAAATGTTAAACACACACACACACTCACACACACACACATACACACACACACACACACACACACACACTCACACACACACACTCACACACACTCACACACACACACTCACACACACACACACACACACACACACACACACACACACACACATACACACACACACACACACACACACATACACACACACACACACACACACACACACTGATATAAAACTGAACTGATGATTAAACTACAGTTTATGTTAACATTATATTAATATTAAACATTAAATATATATTTAATGTTTCTGGGCAGCAGGCTCTGTGTGTGTGTGTGTGTGTGTGTGTGTGTGTGTGTGTGTGTGTGTGTGTGTGTGTGTGTGTGTGTGAGATCTGAGATGTTTTCTCTACACATGATGAAGAGTTAAAGCAGAAAGTGCTGACGGCTGCAGAGTCAATATCTGTTTGTTTTAACAGAGGACGATGTGACACACACACACACACGCACACACATAGAGACACACGCACACACACACACACATAGAGACACACACACACACACACACACACACACACACACACACACACACATAGAGACACACGCACACACACACACACATAGAGACACACACACACACACAGACACACACACACACGCACACACTCACACACACACATGTCTCTGTTACCTGATGAAGGTGATTTTGACTCTGCAGCAAACTGCCAGAAACATACATGAAAATGTATCATTTCTGTTCTGACATCACATGGTGGTGACATCATCACGCGGTGGTGACATCATCACGCGGTCATGACATCATCACGCGGTGGTGACATCATCACGTGGTCATGACATCATCACGCGGTGGTGACATCATCACGCGGTGGTGACATCATCACGCGGTGGTGGGTTTAAAGCTGATAAATTGAACCCGTTCTTAAAGTGTTCCTTTAACGGCTCTCAGCACGCCGCTCTGTTTTCACCTGTAGAAGAAGAAGTTCGAGCGTCGCCACGGTGACGATGAACTTTGTGTCAGTGACTGATCGTCTCGTCTCCTTCAGACGCTGTCAGCCAATCAGAGGCTGCGACCTTGTCAGTGTCTGTGTGTTTGTGTCACAATAACTGTCACGCATACACAATTAGAAACACACACAGTTTACAGGTGTGTGTGTGTGTGTGTGTGTGTGTGTGTGTGTGTGTGTGTGTGTGTGTGTGTGTGTGTGTGTGTGTGTCCTTGATGAAGGATCTGCTGCTCATTAAAACAGTAGCTTTCTTTTAGTACATACACACACATAACACACACACACACAGAGACACACACAGACACACACACACACAGAGACACACACACACACACATAACACACACGCACACAGTCATTTGGCTTTTATGGAGGACAGAGAGGAGAGAACATGGGTAGCAGTCAGGATGGAGCTCATGCTGCTGGTTTACAGGCAGCTCTCTGGCGCCCCCGTGTGGCCGCAGGCTGAACTGCAGGTTTACAGGCAGCTCTCTGGCGCCCCCGTGTGGCCGGGGAATGAACTGCAGCTTCAGTCAGAGGACAGTAAATGCTGCATCAGCTCCATTTCCTGCTGATTGTTGGAGAAACGTTGAGTTTAAACGTTGAGTTTGTGTCAGCAGCAGCAGAGTTTACTCATTATTCATCCAACAGGAAGTCACTGAAGGAAACAGATTAAAACTGCTCGCTTCACTTTTTACACATTTTAATAAACAGGAAGACTTTTATCATGATTCACTTTATTTATCTTTTAACAGGTTTGAGTTAAAATGTCATTAAATAAAGTGAGGAGACGAGTGCAGGCTGCTGTAGCAGTGTGTGTAGTGTGTAGCAGTGTGTAGTAGTGTGTGTAGCAGTGTGTAGTAGTGTGTAGCAGTGTGTAGTAGTGTGTAGCAGTGTGTAGCAGTGTGTAACTGTGTGTAGCAGTGTGTAGTAGTGTGTAACAGTGTGTGTAGCAGTGTGTAGTAGTGTGTGTAGTAGTGTGTAGTAGTGTGTAGCAGTGTGGCAGTGTGTAGTAGTGTGTAACAGTGTGTGTGTAGTAGTGTGTAGTAGTGTGTAGCAGTGTGTAGTAGTGTGTAGCAGTGTGTGTAGCAGTGTGTAGTAATGTGTAGCAGTGTGTAGTAGTGTGTAGCAGTGTGTAGTAGTGTGTAGCAGTGTGTGTAGCAGTGTGTGTAGCAGTGTGTAGCAGTGTGTAGTAGTGTGTAGCAGTGTGTGTAGTAGTGTGTGTAGCAGTGTGTGTAGTAGTGTGTGTAACAGTGTGTGTAGCAGTGTGTGTAGTAGTGTGTGTAACAGTGTGTGTAGCAGTGTGTGTAGTAGTGTGTGTAACAGTGTGTGTAGCAGTGTGTGTAGTAGTGTGTGTAACAGTGTGTGTAGTAGTGTGTGTAACAGTGTGTGTAACAGTGTGTGTAGTAGTGTGTAGTAGTGTGTAGCAGTGTGTGTAGTAGTGTGTAGCAGTGTATGTGTAGCAGTGTGTGTAGTAGTGTGTAGCAGTGTGTAACAGTGTGTAGCAGTGTGTAGTAATGTGTAGCAGTGTGTGTAGCAGTGTGTAGTAATGTGTAGCTGTGTGTAGCAGTGTGTAGTAGTGTGTAGCTGTGTGTAGCAGTGTGTAGTAGTGTGTAGTAGTGTGTAGCAGTGTGTAGTAGTGTGTAGTAGTGTGTAGTAGTGTGTAGCTGTGTGTGTGTGAACTAAAACTAGAAACACTTTTCATTCAAATACTTTAAAGAACCTGAATGACTCTGATGAAAGGGAAGCATCCTGTGTGTACTTTCAGAATAAGAGCCTGAAGCTGACCTCTGACCCCTCTCTCTCTCTCTCTCTCTCTCTCTCTCTCTGTCTCTCTCTATCTGTCTCTCTCTCTCTCTCTCTCTCTCTCTCTCTCTCTCTCTCTCTCTCTCTCTCAGATATGGCGACATGGTCCCAAAGACCATCTTGGGGAAGATCTTCGGCTCCATCTGCTCCCTGAGCGGCGTGCTGGTCATCGCTCTGCCCGTCCCCGTCATCGTCTCCAACTTCAGCCGAATCTACCACCAGAGCCAGCGGGCGGAGAAGAGGCGAGCCCAGAAGGTGAGGGGCTGCAGCGGTGCGAGTTCCTGCTGCGGCTGAGCTCATCCCATCATTTCTGTTTTTCCGTCTTAATTTAGAAAGTTTAGCTGCAGCAGAATCCACAGGAGAGAAGAGAGGAAGCAGCGTCCGGCCTTCACTTCCTCTCTACGTCCACTAATGAGCTGCAGATCTTTGTTTGTCCCACAGGGAGAGAAATCATTTCAGTCTCTGACAAACACTCACACATGATGGTCTTGTTCTCAGCAGCTGTGTGTACCACTGAGCCTTCCTCCTCCTCATCATCATCACCACCGGGGTTATTAAAGTTCACCAGGACTAAAACTAGCAGTGAAATAATACTTTAGTTTAACTATCAATAAAAACTAGAACAAAGCAAACTGACTGAAACTAAAGTAGCAGATAAAATCATCTTAGTTGTAGTTTTCTCTTCATCGTCTCCATGGTGACTGTAGTTTTCTGTTCATCGTCTCCATGGTGACTGTAGTTTTCTTGTCATCGTCTCCATGGTGACTGTAGTTTTCTTGTCTCCATGGTGACTGTAGTTTTCTTTTCATCGTCTCCATGGTGACTGTAGTTTTCTTTTCATCGTCTCCATGGTGACTGTAGTTTTCTTTCCATCGTCTCCATGGTGACTGTAGTTTTCTTGTCATCGTCTCCATGGCGACTGTAGTTTTCTTGTCATTGTCTCCATGGTGACTGTAGTTTCCTTGTCATTGTCTCCATGGTGACTGTAGTTTTCTTTTCATTGTCTCCATGGTGACTGTAGTCTTCTTGTCACCGTCTCCATGGTGACTGTAGTTTTCTTGTCATCGTCTCCATGGTGACTGTAGTTTTCTTGTCATCGTCTCCATGGTGACTGTAGTTTTCTTGTCATCGTCTCCATGGTGACTGTAGTTTTCTGTTCATCGTCTCCATGGTGACTGTAGTTTTCTTGTCATCGTCTCCATGGTGACTGTAGTTTTCTTGTCATCGTCTCTATGGTAACTGTATAGTGTTCAGTGTGACGTGTTGAGATAACGGGTTAGTACCAAACAGTGTTTACAGCATTATTTCATCCTTTACTTCTACTCATCAAGACTTTCCTCCTAAAACCTGAAACTAGAAAACTACAAACTACAGAAACACTAAAACTACTTCATCACTTGTTAAACTCACTCAAACTAAATCAGAATAAAACTGAAAAACTAAATAACACACTGATCATAACCCTGATTGGACCCTCAGACACACAACGAGGCTCCTTTGATTGTCTTTGATAAAACTAAAGAAAATGTCTAAACTATAATAACCCTGCCATGTGGGCTATGTGGGTCCTGGGTGGGCTTGAACTGGGTAAGTGTTATATATCCATGAATAAACCTCAAACTGAGGTCCTGAACCATCGCAGAAGCTTCCAGGTTTGAATCCTTCAGTCGGAGACGTAATGAAACCATGAATCTCTTTATTTGATCCACAAACAGAAAACCAAGCTCGCTAGAATTAGCGCGGTGAAGAGCGGAGGGGCTAACGCTTATTTGCAGTACAAACACAACCATCTGCTGATTGGCCCAGGCGAGGAGGTAACCACGGAGACGCAGTCACTGCCGCCGCCACCGTTGTCGCCGTGCTCGTCGTCGGGTGTTTCTTGGGTTTTTTATTTCCTCTTTTTTTGTTTCTCTCTGGTTGAGCCGTGACGCTGCAGGCTGCTGCATGCTGGACGATGATCGGCTAACACTAACCCTCAGTCAGCCATGCATCCTGTTCAATATATCAATCTATCAGTCTATCAATCTATCAGTCTATCAATATATCAATCTATCAATATATCAATCTATCAATCTATCAGTCTATCAGTCTATCAGTCTATCAATCAGTCTATCAGTCTATCAATCTATCAATCTATCAGTCTATCAATCAGTCTATCAGTCTATCAATCAATCAGTCTATCAATCTATCAGTCTATAATCTATCTATCTATCAATCTATCAGTCTGTTCAACATTAACATTTCTCCACTCTGACCGACAGTATTTATGTTTTTATTTTTAATAACATAAAAAAGCTCCAATCAGTTTCACTTTAATTCAAATATGTACAGAGAGAGGAAGGAGGAGAGAGTCTAAGCCTATAGCAGCATAAATGTGAACATATAGAGAGAGGAAGGAGGGGAGAGTCTAAGCCTATAGCAGCATAAATGTGAACATATAGAGAGAGGAAGGAGGGGAGAGTCTAAGCCTATAGCAGCATAAATGTAAACGTACAGAGAGAGGAAGGAGGAGAGGGTCTAAGCCTATCGCAGCATAAATGTAAACATATAGAGAGAGGAAGGAGGAGAGAGTCTAAGCCTATAGCAGCATGAATGTAAATGTACAGAGAGAGGAAGGAGGAGAGAGTCTAAGTCTATAGCAGCATAAATGTAAAGGTACAGAGAGAGGAAGGAGGAGAGAGTCTAAGCCTATAGCAGCATAAATGTAAATGTACAGAGAGAGGAAGGAGGAGAGAGTCTAAGCCTATAGCAGCATGAATGTAAATGTTCAGAGAGGAAGGAGGAGAGAGTCTAAGCCTATAGCAGCATAAATGTAAATGTACAGAGAGAGGAAGGAGGAGAGAGTCTAAGCCTATAGCAGCATAAATGTAAAGGTACAGAGAGAGGAAGGAGGAGAGAGTCTAAGCCTATAGCAGCATAAATGTAAATGTTCAGAGAGGAAGGAGGAGAGAGTCTAAGCCTATAGCAGCATAAATGTAAATGTACAGAGAGAGGAAGGAGGAGAGAGTCTAAGCCTATAGCAGCATAAATGTAAAGGTACAGAGAGAGGAAGGAGGAGAGAGTCTAAGCCTATAGCAGCATAAATGTAAATGTACAGAGAGAGGAAGGAGGAGAGAATCTAAGCCTATAGCAGCATAAATGTAAATGTACAGAGAGAGGAAGGAGGAGAGAGTCTAAGCCTATAGCAGCATAAATGTAAAGGTACAGAGAGAGGAAGGAGGAGAGAGTCTAAGCCTATAGCAGCATAAATGTAAATGTACAGAGAGAGGAAGGAGGAGAGAGTCTAAGCCTATAGCAGCATAAATGTAAATGTACAGAGAGAGGAAGGAGGAGAGAGTCTAAGCCTATAGCAGCATGAATGTAAATGTTCAGAGAGAGGAAGGAGGAGAGAGTCTTAGCCTATAGCAGCATGAATGTAAATGTACAGAGAGAGGAAGGAGGAGAGAGTCTAAGCCTATAGCAGCATAAATGTGAACGTGCAGAGAGAGGAAGGAGGAGAGAGTCTAAGCCTATAGCAGCATGAATGTAAACGTACAGAGAGAGGAAGGAGGAGAAAGTCTAAGCCTATAGCAGCATAAATGTGAACGTACAGAGAGAGGAAGGAGGAGAGAGTCTAAGCCTATAGCAGCATGAATGTAAATGTTCAGAGAGGAAGGAGGAGAGAGTCTAAGCCTATAGCAGCATAAATGTAAACGTACAGAGAGAGGAAGGAGGAGAGAGTCTAAGCCTATAGCAGCATGAATGTAAATGTACAGAGATAAGAAGGAGGAGAGTCTAAGCCTATCGCAGCATATATGTAAACATACAGAGAGAGGAAGGAGGAGAGAGTCTAAGCCTATAGCAGCATAACGTCATATTGTATGCACAATAGCATATCGTCTGCTTGTTGATATTCAAGCACTAAGTTTGCTTAGATTATGATTGATTTGCGACACTGGGAACATATGAAGTTCAAACATTATGTTGTGTCATCTCCATTTCTTTATTCAGCCGTTATTAAAGTTAAAAGGCTGGATAGCATTGGGACGGACTAGTTTTAAAGGACAAGTTCACAGTTTTAG
>NC_070600.1:25873127-25880627 GCF_027409825.1 Scomber japonicus | reverse complement strand
ACCCTAACCCTTCCTCTCATAGAGACCCTAACCCTTCCTCTCATAGAGACCCTAACCCTTCCTATCATAGAGACCCTAACCCTTCCTCTCATAGAGACCCTAACCCTTCCTCTCATAGACATGTTCACTGTTCTCACTGACAGACCCTAACCCTTCCTATCATAGAGACCCTAACCCTTCCTATCATAGAGACCCTAACCCTTCCTCTCATAGAGACCCTAACCCTTCCTCTCACAGAGACCCTAACCCTTCCTCTCATAGAGACCCTAACCCTTCCTATCATAGAGACCCTAACCCTTCCTCTCATAGAGACCCTCACCCTTCCTGACAGACCCTAACCCTTCCTCTCATAGAGACCCTAACCCTTCCTCTCATAGAGACCCTAACCCTTCCTCTCATAGAGACCCTAACCCTTCCTCTCACAGACCCTAACCCTTCCTCTCACAGAGACCCTAACCCTTCCTATCATAGAGACCCTAACCCTTCCTCTCATAGAGACCCTAACCCTTCCTCACATAGAGACCCTAACCCTTCCTATCATAGAGACCCTAACCCTTCCTATCATAGAGACCCTAACCCTTCCTCTCATAGACCCTAACCCTTCCTCTCATAGACATGTTCAGACCCTAACCCTTCCTCTCATAGAGACCCTAACCCTTCCTCACATAGAGACCCTAACCCTTCCTCTCATAGAGACCCTAACCCTTCCTCTCACAGACCCTAACCCTTCCTCTCATAGAGACCCTAACCTTTCCTCTCATAGAGACCCTAACCCTTCCTCTCATAGAGACCCTAACCCTTCCTCTCATAGAGACCCTAACCCTTCCTCTCATAGAGACCCTAACCCTTCCTATCATAGAGACCCTAACCCTTCCTCTCACAGACCCTAACCCTTCCTCACATGGAGACCCTAACCCTTCCTCTCACAGACCCTAACCCTTCCTCTCATAGAGACCCTAACCCTTCCTCTCATAGAGACCCTAACCCTTCCTATCATAGAGACCCTAACCCTTCCTCTCATAGAGACCGTAACCCTTCCTCTCATAGAGACCCTAACCCTTCCTCTCATAGAGACCCTAACCCTTCCTATCATAGAGACCCTAACCCTTCCTCTCATAGAGACCCTAACCCTTCCTCTCACAGAGACCCTAACCCTTCCTATCATAGAGACCCTAACCCTTCCTCTCACAGAGACCCTAACCCTTCCTCTCACAGAGACCCTAACCCTTCCTCTCACAGAGACCCTAACCCTTCCGAAAAGAACACAGGAAGAAAAGTGGGCCGGCTTGCACCCCTTGGCGGGCTGGTTCTGGCCCCCGGGCCGCATGTTTGACCCCCCTGCTTTAGAGTCTTCCCGTCTGAGTATCACCGTTAGGACCTTCTGACCCAAACGTTCCCGTCTGAAGTCTCTCTCTCTCTCTGCAGTCGCTCCAGTCGTTCCAGCCTCAACGCCAAATTCGAGGAGACGGTTCCTCTGAACTGTGAGCAGCCGTACATCACCGCCGCCGCCGCCGTCATCGCCATGCCGACGCCGCCCGGCACCACGCCCGAAGGCGACGAATCCACCAGCTCCACCGACTACTCCCAGGCCAACATCGTCCGGGTGTCTGCGCTCTAGACTCTGCTGACAGGAAGCAGCAACGCCTGGCTGGAGGAAGCCGGGGTCAAAGGTCGGCGACCCCCGCAGCACCACAGACTCACCGGGTTTGGATGACGCGTCCGCAGTGAAGCGACGGGTTCGAACCCCCGCTGGAGGAGAACGCCGTCCTGACGCACTAAAGCTCAGATAACCTTGCCTTGGATAACTTCTATTTCTCTTTTCTCTTTTGAAAGGATTTTTATTCCAGCCGTCGAAGGAGAAGCTCGGCCAATGACTGATCTCTTCCCAAAATATATTTAAATAGTCATATTGCTATTTTTCCAATTCTGTATGTCTTCAGATTTGATGTCTTAAAAGAAAAAGAGAGCTGATGGTAACGTAGAGTCTTCAGTTTGTAGTTTGAGGACATTTTGGGAGCAACAACAACCGTCTCAGTCAGAGTCAGATGAGAACATGATTCACAGCTTTTACTTAGCTTAGCCTAGCCTAGCCTAGCCTAGCCTAGCCTAGCTTAGCTTAGCTTAGCACAAAGACTGGAAGCAGAGAATCGCTCCACAACATGAAATCTTACCTTTATAAGTTCATTCATTCAGGAGTCAGCAGGGGTTCAAATCTTAAAGTTAATAATAATAATATGATGATGAATTTATAGAGCGTTCAAAAATAATCTAAAACTGTAAAAAGCACAAAGTATAAAAGCTCTGCTAGCTCATGTTCTTATAAAAGACTAAATTATATTAATATCATCAAACAGCTCAGACTCTGTTGGACAGTCTTTGACGTCCTCAGACTTGTACTGTGTTGAAGCAGTCGAGCCATCTTCTCATCTGTCTCTGTTTAAAGGATCATTCTGCTCCGTTTCTCTGTTTCTCTGTTTCTCTGATCGACTGACGAACAGAGAGAAGCAGCAGCTGAGTTCTTGACGTTGTCTCTGATTCAGGACAGACTGAACAGACACTGAAAACTTCTCATGGACACTTTTGTCACTCAGATGTTCAGAAAACTTCTTACAAGAAAAAATATGTTCAAAGTAGAAACTCTTCTCATGAATCCAGTTTAACTCTTAAACAGTCAGGAGGGAAAATTAGATGTAAAAAATCCTTACTAGTTATGTCATTTGCACCTAAAGTAAGGAAGGAAGGAAGGAAGGAAGGAAAGGAGGAAGGAAAGGAGGGAAGGAGGAAGAAAAGGAGGGAGGAAGGAAGAAAAGGAGGGAGGAAGGAAAGGAAAGAAGGAAGGAAGGGAAGGAAGGGAGGAAGAAGGAAGGAAAGGAAGGAAGGTCGGAAGGAAGGAAGGAAAGGTAGGAAGGAAGGAAGGAAAGGAGGGAAGAAGGAAGGAAAGAAGGAAGGAAAGGAGGGAAGAAGGAAGGAAAGGAGGGAGGAAGGGAAGGAAGGGAGGAATAAGGAAGGAAAGGAGGGAGGAAGGGAAGGGAAGGAAGGGAGGAATAAGGAAGGAAAAGAGGGAGGAAAGAAGGAAGGGAGGGAGGGAGGAAGGAAGGATAGAAGAAAGAAAGGGAGGAAGGACAGATGGAAGAACACAGGAATAATCTGCAACCTCACCACTAGATGTCACTAAATCCTTCACGCTGGTCCTTTAACAGACGATCAGCTGATCTGGTCTCTTTAGCTCCTCTGAGTGACGACGTGTCAGCTGACATGTAGCATGACATGACGGTCCCATGTTTCTGAGCATGTTCAGTATCTGTGTGTGTGTTTGAGTGCATGTGTGCTAGCGTGTTCCTCTGCATGCACATCTGTGTGAATGCGAGCGTGACCTCACCACAGCTGTCTGGTCCTGACTGTGTAAATACTAAAATACTACTGTGGGTTTTTTTACCTGATCTTTCTGTCAGAGCCGACTGCCTTCCTCTCTGCTGGACAGGAACATGAACACATCTGAGAGCTGTTGATGTCAAA
Organism: Scomber japonicus; assembly: GCF_027409825.1. Classification (NCBI taxonomy): domain Eukaryota; kingdom Metazoa; phylum Chordata; class Actinopteri; order Scombriformes; family Scombridae; genus Scomber; species Scomber japonicus. The sequence continues at coordinate 25,877,111 of NC_070600.1, read as the reverse complement.
TTTGTGATAAGAAAAAAAAAAAAAAGTCGTTTCTGTATGTTGTTGATTTATTTAACGCACATGTTGCCTAATGTTACTTTGTCTGATTATACTTTGAACCCTGGGCGCTGCAGATATCAGACTGTAGACACACGGCTGACTGCAGGGAGACCCGAGGAGGTTCACATCACTGACTCTGCACTGAACCACGATTTAACCCTTAAACTGGCAGGATGGAAGATTAGATGTACAAAAATCCTAATGTGATGTCACTAGTTAATGTGATGTCACTAGTGATGTCATTTGCACCTAAAGTTAAAACATTTCCTTCATATTTTTAATATATTTTGGATTTTATGAGTTGTATCTCCACCAGGATGCTTTGCCCTTATTAACCCTTTATAGGGCACTCATTGAAATACTTAAGGAAGGAAAGAATGAAGGAAGGACAGAAGGAAGGAAGGATGGAAGGAAGGTAGGTAGGACGGAAGGAAGGAAGGACGGAGAGAAGGAAGGTAGGAAGGAAGGAAGGAAGGAAGGAAGGTAGGTAGGAAGGAAGGAAGGAAGGAAGGAAGGATGGAAGGAAGGAAGGAAGGAAGGAGAGAAGGAAGGTAGGAGGGAGGGAGGAAGGAAGGACAGAGGAAAGAAAGAAGGGAGGAAGGTAGGGGGAGGAAAGAAAGAGAAGGAGGGAGGGAGGGGAGAAAGAAGGAAGGATGGAAGGAAGGAAGGAAGGAAGGAATGATGGAAGGAAGGAAGGAAGGAATGAATGATGGAAGGAAGGAAGGATATTTTGGGATATTTACAGAAGTTACCAAATATAATGATTTGCCCAATAAAGGGTTAAGGTATAAAATGGTGATAATGGTAAAAACACTTAAATGTGTTATTTAACATAGTAAAGTTAAAGTGAAACATTCTGCTCATTAATATTAATATCACACATACTAGTTTCTAAACTGATTTTTATCATTTTATAACTACCACAAGCTTCAATTCTACCAATTAAAGGCTCATATACATTTAAATAACCACCTTAACCATCATGCTCCTTAAAGAGTCTCCTGCTGCCTGGTTAAGGGTTAAAGACATTTAAAACAGTAGCTCTCAAAGTGGGGAACAGAACAGAATAGTCACCAAACACACGAGACAACATAGAAGCAGACGTATAACACAAAAGGTCCCGTTCCACATTAAAAACAGTTCATATGCGTCCTGTAAAATGCTCCCGGCTCTCCTCCTCGTCCTCTCAGTGAGCGATGATGAGGTCGTCCTGCAGCGTAGGAGAGCGGACCGGGCTCCAGATCTAACAGTCGCTGTGAGCAGCACAATCAGTAGTTAAGGTGTGTTTGGTAGAGTTTCTTTATTGTAACAAAGCTTCTTATAATAAATGTTTCCGGTTGTAAAGCCTGTTTATCTTTTAAATGGAGCCACGTTAGTGAGGAACATGCTTTAGTTTAGTTGATCCATGAAAACTTGTGAGATCTTGTTTGGCCGAGCTGTTCGTGTCAGAGACAAACACGCTGACTCAGCTCAGCTCATCACACCAATAAACCTTCATGCTATCTTCAGTCCAATAAACCTCCCAGAAATTAAAGTTTAATACGTAAAATTCAACAACTGGCAGTGGAAAAGAAATGCTGTGTTGATGCTGTTTCTCTCTTGTAGATATAATATTTAACAGTGTTGTAAATCTGTTTTATTCTTAAATAAACTAAAACAAACATATAAACCTGAGTTTCCACTGCATCGATTAACGGCCCCAACCTTAAAAGACCAAACTGCTGACCCTGAAATACAGAATTCAATTAAAATAAAGACTCTGCTATACAGCTGACTTTGATTCTTCTCTTCTAGTTTGTATCTTGATTATTTAACCTTTAAAAATGTTATAATCCAGGACTGAAGACTGAACATTGACACATTATATTAAACGTTATTCATTGCCTGTATTTTAGTATCAGGCACAGACCAGCTGGACTCAAACACAGAGACAGGGACACACACGAAGGTTCTCAAGTCATTTAATCCAAAAAGTCAGAAACCAGGAAATACAAATCACTAATACTCTGAATCCAAAAGACAAAACTGGTCAATAACACTAAGAATAAATACTGAGAGACGAACGCTGGACGATCCGGCCCAGAAGGGAAGAGCAGACCACATGTGAACAGACGGGATGATAACGAGGCTAACGAGGCTCAGGTGGGACACATTAGGGGAAGGGAGGCAGCTGAACACATCCTGAGAGCTCAGTGCAGAAACAGTTAAAGATGTAGAGTCTCCTCCCAGACAGCAGGTCCATGTGGGTTTAAACTGGTCCCACACGGTTCCAGTAACATGGGTCTCTGGCTGGCTCAATGGGCCCATTTAGACTCCATTCTGATCCCACTTAGACCCATCTGGGCAAACATGGGTCTCACCCAGCTAGGCTCCACTTGAAACACAGTCAGAACCCACTGGAAGCCCATGTGGGCAAACACAGGTGTGGTTACCATGGAAACTGCAGACAAACCCACTTGGGGCCCATATTACAGCCCAGATGTGACCCTCATGGGCCCACGTAGACCCGCTGGACTCAGAAACATCCGGATCTACCTGCACAGTCGAGTCTCAGCTGAACACGAAGACGATTCTCCTTTTAAAGACTCGCCTCTCTCCTGCGATGATGATGATGATGATGATGATGATGATGATGATGATGATGGTGATCATAGACATTTATACGTAGACGCCGCATTGACTGTGGAGAGGCCTAAAGCGCCGCCATCTTGGTCCAGGGTTAGCAGAGACAGTAGTGCAGGTATATCTATGGAGGTAAGAGGTACTCCACAGTTTCAAAGTAAAATTATTCACTGAAATCTCGACTGATTTCCAAACGGTTTGATTTGTTAAAGACGTATCTATCTATCTGTCTGACATTTGTAACAAACAACCCGTGTGAATATATGTTGACAATTGAGCGATGTTATTTATTCATTTATTTATTTTTATTATAATTGAGTGATGTATGATCACTTTTTAATAGTGCAAACACGTCATTCCTCTATAGACATAATGCTGCAGGAGCGAGTGGCCCTGAACCAAGATGGCCGCCGTGTAGGCAGCAGCAGTCAATGCGGAGTCTACGTATATGTATATGTCTATGATGATGGTGGTGGTGGTGGTGGTGGTGGTGATGATGATGATGAGTTTGTTTTTTCTGGAGGTTTTTATTGTTTTATTTCCTGGATTCATCTCGTGGACGTTTCTTCTGAAATCTGAAATTAATGATGCAAATCTGTGACGTCTGCTTGAAGCTTCTGAACTTCATTAAAAGCAGATTGATTTTTTTTTTTCTTTTTCTGACGTTTCAACGCGAGAAAAATGCAAATTTCCTCCGACCCTGCTCGCATCCTGAGATTAGCATCATCCATCACTGCTTGACTTTAACGTGACTCAGTTTCTGTCTCTTCCTTTGTTTGTTTGTGTGTGTTTTCGGGGGGGCGGGCTGAAGGGAGAAAACCTGTAGAAACATATTTTTGAGGATGATGATGATGAAGAACTAAGGATTCTTTCTTACTGTTAGCTTAGTGCTCATGTGTTGTAATTGTTAGTGTAGTGAATCATCTTATGTTTCTTTACTTTGCGTTCCAGCCTGCATGCCTTCAGGAGGAGCTCATGGGAGGAGTTACCTGTAAATTGAAGAAAACTTGAGGATTATGATAATTATTATTATTACTTTGGATTTGTTTACAGCTTGTGTTATATTGATAAAAAACATGAATCATTGAGGATAATAATTAAAAAAAAGAAAAAAGAGAAGCTTCCATGGTTTTGTCCGTTGCATCGTCTGAGTAACTAGAATAAAACATTGTCCTATTAAAACACTCTGACAGGCGTGGTCGTCTCTTTTTATTCATTAAAAACCTGCTTTTAATCTGCCATGTTAACATTAGCAGTTATAATCAGATTAGATGATGAAACTTATAAGATATAATAAAATACTTATAGCTTTATACTGTGAGA
>NC_070600.1:25868127-25870627 GCF_027409825.1 Scomber japonicus | reverse complement strand
GGGTTAGGGTAGACTCCAGATGAAGGGTTAGGGTAGACTCCAGATGAAGGGTTAGGGTAGACTCCAGATGAAGGGTTAGGGTTAGGGTAGACACCAGATGAAGGGTTAGGGTTAGGGTAGACTCCAGATGAAGGGTTAGGGTAGACTCCAGATGAAGGGTTAGGGTTAGGGTAGACTCCAGATGAAGGGTTAGGGTAGACTCCAGATGAAGGGTTAGGGTAGACTCCAGATGAAGGGTTAGGAGGAGTAAAACAGATATAATGACTTTAATAACTTTAAAGAGATAAAAGCTTCTCTTACTTCCTTTAATCGCCGTGTGATTAAAGCCGAGGCCTCTCAGGGAAACACCTGAACTATCAATTCATCTTCTGATTACTTTCCTGATCAAATATTTATCAATGAAATGTCAGAAAGTGTCTCAGGAAGTCCGCAGTGACTCTAAAAGCGTCAGATATTCACTTTCCTGTCATAAAGAAAGAGAACGAGTTGAATAAAGACTTCACTTATTTATCAAACATGAGAAAAGTTGATTATTGGTCTCTTATCTAAATTACGTTTCCTTTAACTTTGAAAAGTTTAACTGGAGTCTGAATCACGACAGGAAGCTGCAGCGGGAGTGTGGACTAAATAAGACCTGATGACCCTTAAAGTTGTGTGTGTGTGTGTGTGTGTTATAAGAGCTAAGGTACAGTGGTGTTGACCTCCACAGTGCAGCAGTTCCCACCCGGCTAGAGTGCAGAGGGTTAGGTGAGTAAATCAAACGTCCTCTGGAGACAGATCAGTGTAATCCGGCTTTAGTTTTTATTCCAGTGAAAACGCTCGCTAGCTGAGACATGAGAGACAAACATTAAATATTCAGACATGCAGCGTTTCTACATGAAGTCTGATCAGAGCTTCCAGTGGCTGACAAACGTCCTGCGTCTCTGTGAGTGGTCGTTTCCTTTAGTGCTGAATCTGCTCGTCCAGTGAACACAAAGAACCAGAGTCCATCGGGTTCCTGCAGGACTCTGAGTCCCTAAGAGTCCCTCAGAGTCCCTCAGAGTCCCTCAGAGTCTCTCAGAGTCTCTCAGGGTCCCTCAGAGTCTCTCAGAGTTCCTCAGAGTTCCTCAGAGTCCCTCAGAGTCCCTAAGAGTCTCAGAGTCTCAGAGTCTCCGTCCCTTTTTGTACCGTCGCCTGAGTTCCTGGCTTGATCTCATTAAAGGATCGTTCCGCTTCATCCCAACTCTGCTTTTATTTTGGTAGTTTAGTCTTTCATTTCCTTCAGTACTGATCACATGACACAACCAGACCCTGAATCAGAGACCAGCAGCAGGCTTTACGGATCCTGAACAGACCTGAAGGACAGATTTACTCTTTAACACACCAGGACTTGAGCTGATGTCTAAGACTAGACCAGGACCTGATCAGGAGTCGTTACGATAAACTACCAAACCAGAGCAGCTCCGTCCTGCCACCGCTACGACAGCCGCTCCATCTCAAACTGGTGCTCTCCCAGCTTGGCGGCGGCGCTGCTGGTGCTGGTGTTGGGTGGATTAGTCCAGCCTTTACTAGTGCGGGTGCAGCCCGACTGTGAGGCTTCACCTGAGGGGGGGGTGGAGTCGTCTGCTCCTGCCGGCGGGCGGCGGCGTGGAGTCCAGCTCTGGGGATTTGCGTCCGTAATAAAGCGCCCAGAGCAGCGTGAGCTGTGAGCGCCATGGCGAGGATCTGAGCCACGCCGATGGAGACGCCCAGGAAACGCAAAACCTGCAGCTGCTTCGTCCCACGGATGAAACTGTAGATCTTTGGACCGCAGCCCTGAAACACATCAGTAAGTAACAGCTGATCATCAGACAGTAGTACTGAGCTTTTACACATTCACACACTGATGGTTCAGTATGTTGCCCAGGGAAACATCGACATGTGGACTTCTGATTGGCGGATAGCCGCTCTACTTCCTGATCCACAGCTGTAACTCACCATGAGGTCTACATAAGTCTGAGGCTTGAAACCGTATCCTACACACTAGAGAGAGAGAGAGAGGGAGAGAGACAGATGACATCTAGTGTACGGCGGATCTGTTTGGTTTGTCTGTTCTGGGTTGCCGTAGAAACACGCTGCCAGGTTCAAACACACAATGGCTGTGTTTGAAACCGCATCCTACACACTAGAGAGAGAGAGAAGAGAGAGAGAGAGAGAGAGAGAGAGAGAGAGAGAGAGAGAGAGAGAGAGAGAGAGAGAGAGAGACAGAGAGACAGAGAGACAGAGAGACAGAGACATAGAGAGAGAGAGAGAGAGAGAGAGAGAGAGAGAGAGAGAGAGACAGAGAGAGAGAGAGAGAGAGAGACAGAGAGACAGAGAGACAGAGAGAGAGACAGAGAGAGAGGAGAGAGAGAGAGAGAGAGAGAGGAGAGACAGAGAGAGAGAGAGAGAGAGAGAGAGAGAGAGAGAGAGGGAGAGAGAGAGAGAGAGACAGAGAGACATAGAGAGATAGATAGATAGATGACATCTAGTGTACGGCGGA
>NC_070600.1:25860627-25863127 GCF_027409825.1 Scomber japonicus | reverse complement strand
CCCACACACACACACCTGTCCCCCTCACCCCCACCCTCTCTCCTCCCCCAAACCCCCCAGGTGACAGCAGACAGGTAAGTCTTTATAGTGTGATGTGAGTGATAACCTGACTGGTGTGTGTGAGCCGGGCTCTGAGAGGGCAGTGAGTGTGTTTCCTGTGTGAGCCGGGCTCTGAGAGGGCAGTGAGTGTGTTTCCTGTGTGAGCCGGGCTCTGAGAGGGCAGTGAGTGTGTTTCCTGTGTGAGCCGGGCTCTGAGAGGGCAGTGAGTGTGTTTCCTGTGTGAGCCGGGCTCTGAGAGGGCAGTGAGTGTGTTTCCTGTGTGAGATGTGTGAGTCGTACCCAGGACAGCAGCAGCAGGTTACATTTGAGCGTGCCGCAGTATCCCACCATGGCCACGATGATGAGAAAACAGCACACGGCGATGATGACGGGATGGACAGCTGGAGAATATGTGAGGACGGCTGCTTCCTCCAGCCTGCAGAGAGAGAGAGAGAGAGTGAGAGAGAGAGAGAGAGAGAGAGAGAGAGAGAGAGAGAGAGAGAGAGAGAGAGAGAGAGAGAGAGAGAGAGAGACTCTGCTGAGCTGCTGGAAGACTGCTCATTTATTTATTCATTTATGTGTGTGTGTGTGTGTGTGTGTGTGTGTGCGTGTGTGTGTGTGTGTGTGTGTGTGTGTGTGTGTGTGTGTGCGTGTGTGTGTGTGTGTGTGTGTGTGTGTGTGTGTGTGCGTGTGTGTGTGTGTGTGTGTGTGTGTGTGTGCCCCCCCCCCGCCCCCCCCCCTGCTGTTATGAGTCCAGCAGCTCACACAGAGAGCCAAGTCTGCAGGAATGTGACAGTTTGAATCATCTCCTGCTGCAGAGACCAGCTGAGTTTACTCACCGTGAGTCTCTGGAAGGTTTGGATCTTAAACCAGGAGACGTCTGATCAGCTGATTCACACACACACACACACACACACACACACCTCTCTGACTGTTACCTGGTGTGGGCTGTCAGGGTCAGCACGGTGTTCAGGGGGTCTCTGATCCACGCTGCCACTCCCAGGACACATGCTGACATCAGCTGGACACACACACACACACACACACACACACACACACACACACACACACACACACACACACACACACACACACACAGAAATAAACACACAGAAATAAACACACATGGATCAGTTTCTGCTTCCCACAAATAACATCTCAGAATGTGAAACCTGCTCTCAGACTCACGCTGGCCTACTTTAACCCACTCTAACTTTAACTTTAACTTTATTAACTTTAACTTTATTAACTTTAACTTTATTAACTTTAACTTTAACTTTATTAACTTTAACTTTATTAACTTTAACTTTAACTTTATTAACTTTAACTTTATTAACTTTATTAACTTTAACTTTATTAACTTTATTAACTTTAACTTTAACTTTATTAACTTTATTAACTTTAACTTTATTAACTTTATTAACTTTAACTTTAACTTTATTAACTTTAACTTTAACTTTATTAACTTTAACTTTAACTTTATTAACTTTAACTTTATTAACTTTAACTTTAACTTTATTAACTTTAACTTTATTAACTTTAACTTTATTAACTTTAACTTTATTAACTTTAACTTTAACTTTATTAACTTTAACTTTAACTTTATTAACTTTAACTTTATTAACTTTAACTTTATTAACTTTAACTTTAACTTTATTAACTTTAACTTTAACTTTATTAACTTTAACTTTATTAACTTTAACTTTAACTTTATTAACTTTAACTTTATTAACTTTAACTTTATTAACTTTAACTTTATTAACTTTAACTGGAGTTTAGACTGGCGTGTTGATCAGAGGAGATGAAACATGTTCAGTCTGTTGGTTCACATGTTGAATGTTTGACAGTCACGTGATCCTGAAAGTAAAATATGTTTCACAGCTGATCAGATCATTAATTCATCAATTAAAGATCGAATGTCTTGTTTAGTTTAACAAAGTCTCACATTTTAAATCAGTTTAAAGACTAACAGCTGTCCACTTCCTGCATGTAATGATCCTTTAGCTCCTGATCGATCAGTGATCAGCTGAGATCACTGATCAGCTGTGATCAGCTGTGATCAGTGATGATCAGCTGTGTGACCGGATGTCTTCTTCTCACCCAGAACAGGAAGTTGAGCGCGTACAGCAGACAGCGCAGACACCTCACTGCGTCCTCTCGTGCCATCCCGACCTCATCTGAGCCCGGGTCACCATGGCAACACGCTCACTGCAAACAAACAGGTCACCATGGCAACACGCTCACTGTAAACAAACAGGTCACCATGGCAACACGCTCACTGAAAACAAACTGCAGAGATCAGCACTCATTAGACACGAGCCTCTTCTCACTAACTGCGCGTGAATCCTCCGCGAGCAGCTCCAGGAAACATCAACAGGTGGTTTGTTACTTCCGGTCAGTCCGCGGGGACGTTTCCACATCAATCATGTCTCTCACGCGGACCACAAATACTCCTTAAATA